>NW_012101276.1:194668-196663 GCF_000951045.1 Mandrillus leucophaeus | reverse complement strand
CAATCAGGGATGGCATGCTCTGTGTCCCACAGGAGAGGATTGTGGAAATCAGGGGTACCATCTCATCTTTGACGGTGTGGTTCTAGACGTTAGGACAGAGCTATTAGCTGAGAAGTCTTTGAGTCTTCCTGGAGACTGGGTCAGATAGAATTATGTCAACCCTAAGCTGTGAGATTAGCCAAGGACAGGCCTGACACTTCCTGAGGGGCCAGCTGGGGACATTGCTTGGGAACTAGCTATCTAGAAGATGGGCCTTCCCAGGTAGGATCCAATTAGCTAGGAGCATGTTGGTGCAGCTGGGTTTTTGCCTGTGTTTGTATCAGTTGGCTCACTCTCTTTTTAAAAGAAGCAGATTCACTCTAGGAACCACCTGACATCGCTCACACACCTCCCATTAGCCTACCGGGAAGAAGGGAAACAAGGCAAAACCCAGACTTCTCCAACTTGACCAAGTTGTCCAGATGGCAGAAAAGGCAACAATTTAGGAGAGAAATCAAGGCTCTCTGCCTTCACCAAGTCTTTCTGGCAAATAAACAGGGGAAAATCATGATTAGATTCTAGCCTTGCAACTTAAATGCTAAGTGAAGATTCAAATAGAAGATTCAAAACCAAATCAACAGGAAAAGGGGTCAAGGAGATTTCATGCATAGCATTTTCAAGCAAATGGTAAACCCTAAGAGAACTGCTCTCCATTAAAGATAGGCAGTAAAATACTCAGCATGAAACCTATGCAAAAAAGCATCTGCAAAAAAGAACATAGTAGACAAAAGATGGATGAAGAGAATCCTTCTGAAGTTTTTCTCTAGGAAACAGAAGAATGACAAGATCTCGGACTGGTGAGGGGCTGGAGCCCGGCCCTTTTATGCTCTGCTGGTGGTGACATAAATTGGCCCAGCCTTTCTGCAGTCCACTGGGCTGGCAGGAATGAACATTTTAAATGAGTGTACCTTTGACCCTGTGATCTCACTTCTTGTAATTTACCCCTGGACAATCGTTGACGAAACAAATGGAGATCTAAAGACAAGTCTTTCCCTCTCAGCCTTGTTTATAACAGTTAAAAGTGGATGGCTGAATCATTGGTTTAAAAAATATAAAGAAATTATGGCACTTCCATATAGACAATATATAAACGATGATGTAGATCTTCATTTGATGATATGAAAATTTGCCTATCACATGTATAATTGAGTGCAAAAAAGAGATAACAGAACAGCATGATCCCATTTGTATAATATTTTAATAGGTGCACATGGAGGGATGTCTGGAAGGATGTTCACCCTAATAGTTGAATTTTACTTTATTCTTTGTACATTTCTGTATGATCACAATATTTATAATAAGCCTAAATCTTTAAAAGAATAAAGCTAGTTTCAAAATAAGAAGGATATAATAGAAGTCTGCTCAATCTACCAGTTGTGATAGGATCTATAGTTGACAAGTTGGAAATTGCCAGTTACTGTGAGGTATTATAAAGAATGACATAAGCATGTGTTAAATATTTTAACTTAAAATATATAAATGAATGCCCATTCACTATCTTTTGATATAGGGATATTTTCTTTTTATGCTTCATAAACCTAATCTGAATGCAGAAGCCTTCTAGATTTTTCCCCATAATACCTGCCTATATTTAATCTGATACTGATTATTTTTAACTAAAAAAATTTTTTTAGAGATGAGGCCTTACTCTGTCACCCAGGCTGGCATGCTGTGGTGCAATCATATCTCACTGCAGCCTTAAACTTCTGGGGTCAAGGATCCTCCTACCTTGGCCTCCCTAATTGCTGGGATTATAGGCATGAGCCACCACGCCCAGCCCTAATCTGAAACTGACTTTTTAATCACCTTTATCAAGTCAATACTCAGTCTGAACACTCCTTCCTCCTTGCTTGCTTCTAGATTAAGAGTGGAAAAGTTGGCCGGGTACAGTGGCTGATGCCTGTAATCCCAGCACTTTGGGAGGCTGAGGCACTCAGATCACGAGGTCAGGAGTTC
>NW_012101276.1:186271-189668 GCF_000951045.1 Mandrillus leucophaeus | reverse complement strand
GGGTCAGGAAGGCATATTTTCCAGAATTATATGAGTGGGTAGGTCCATTATCAGAAACCGTTATCTTCTTCTAAAGCATTAATTGTCGGTCATTGACTCGGTGAAACTATCAGAAATGAAACAAAACCAAGCCCTGTGTATTCTAGGGCTTATTTCTGAGGTCTCACCGGCTTACAGATGAGCCTTGGGGGATGCTGTGGTTCAGTGGTCCTAGCCCAAGGCTGGGAGGAGGCAGGAACCGGTATGGGTTCCATACTGATTTGCATAGATTAAGATGTAGGGGAGTTTCCTGCCTCACACAGGAAGGAATCTTTCCCAGACACCTCCCGTCAGAACTCCCTTCAGGCTCCAGTGCAAGGAGTGGATCATGCGTCCCTGTCCTTGTACATCGGAGGTTGGCAAATGCAGCTTTCAGGTCCCCTCCTCAATACCCTCCTGTAGTAGAAGCTGGATTGGTCAGCAAGAAAGCCTTGCTGTTGGGTGGGCAGCCGTGAGTGTCTGTCTACCACCCCACTGTGCACAGAGCACTGGTGCTCGGCATCGTCATGGGACACAAAACAAGTATAAGTCAGTTTCCACCCTCAAGGAGCTCAGTATCTTTAAGTACAACTGAAATAATGGTACTGATCGAGTCAGAAAAGAAACAAAAGGATGAAGAGGCCAGTATGTGCTGGAATAGTCTGAACAGACTTTTGGCAGAGGTAGGGACAGAGCAGGAACCTTGAATGGATGATGACATTTTGTTTATTTGTTTATTTTTAATTTAATTTTTGTGTGTTATTTTTTAGATAGATTCACTTTTGTTGCCCAGGCTGGAGTGCAATGATGCAATCTCGGCTCACTGCAACCACCACCTCCCAGGTTTAAGAGATTCTCCTGCCTCAGCCACCTGAGTAGCTGGGACTACAGGCATGTGCCACCATGCCCAACTAATTTTTGTATTTTTAGTAGAGACAGGATTTTGCCATGTTGCCAGGCTTGTGTCGAACTCCTGACCTCAGGTAATCCTCCCGCCTCGGCCTCCCAAAGTGCTAGGATTACAGGCATGAGCCACTGTGCCTGGATGGATGATGGAATTTTTAAAATGGAGGGAGAGAGAGGAGGACATTCCAAGCTGGGGAAGCACACACAGGCTAAGACAATGAAGCAGATAGACAAGACTGCTGCACTGTGGGGTGGGGGTCACCTAGATGCACAGAAGGGGCTCCCTAAACCAGGAGGCTCTAGGCCTCTGGGCCCCAAATGGTTGGCAGAGAGTTTGAACTGAGTGCAGAGGTCTTCATATCCCATTGAAGGTTTTTGAGCAAAAGTGCCAGTTGGCCCAAGGCAGGACTGTCTTAGGGAGATGAATCTGTAGTATGGTATAGAGGTAGAAGAAAGAGAGTCTTAAGGAAGCAGGTTAGGAGGCTGTTGAAGAGAATCAGTTATGAGGGGGACAAGAAAGGCCTGTGTTATGTCCAGGGTTCCAAATGAGGAAAGTTTTCTGGTTAGGGAAAGGGGTAGGAAACTCAGTGAAGGACCGATAGGGCTGGTTATTCAGGAGGCCTGAGCCTGGGAGGATCAGGCTTTGGGAGGAGACAAGCAGAATCCCAATCTGCATCCTCAAACTTATAACAGTCCTGTAAGTCCAGAGAAATCTGTAGCTCAGCAGAGCTGCCCTGAGATCCTGGACCTTGGGGACAGCCTTAAGCTGGCAACAGAGGGTGACGCCTCTGCTGCTCAAAACCCAGGGTCCTTGAGGAAGATTCCACACCACACCACACCTCCCTGGAGTGTGAGTGATGAGGCCATTTAAATCCTGCAGGACCTGAGGTGAGGCTGAGCTTCCTGGAGGAAGGATCACCAGGGACTCAGGTGAGGAAAGTGAATCAGGACTGGATGACCATCAGACAGGGCTGTGACCTGGGAATCTGAAAGGAAAGGACAGGTCCAGGAGGCAACTTGAAATTCTATCTTCCAGTCAAATACTGGGGCAGAGCACAGATGTGCAGCTTCTCCAGGGGAAATCATTCATCAGGAATCATGTAGACCCTGCAGCAGCATCCAGAGGAGACCGTAAGAGTGAGCTGATTCAACTGCTTCATTATATAGAACGAAACTGCCCAGAGAGTAGGAGGGACTTGCCAGAGATCAAAGAGTGAGTCCTACTGCCTACCCTAGTGCTTTGCTAGCAGGGAGATTCTGGGCAAAACACCTAGAAGGCAATACATCTCCCTACTGTCTTTCCAGGTTTCAGCCTGCAGTGTGGATTCTGGAAGACTGAGCCTGTGTTTATCAGCTCAGATCGCCCTTTGCCAAGAGACTTGTTGGTCCCAGTAGGGTAAGCAATTGACCTCTCTTCTGCAGATGAATCCCATGTTGCTCTGGGTAGCATTTCCCCCTCTCCTCGAGGGCACACCACCTCCTCTTCCCACTTGGCATCTACCAGGGCTTTACCCTGGGGCAGCTGGCATCAGGCTTCTCTGGGCCCACAGAGGGCTACAGCTGTGCTGAAAGGGTAGTGACCAGGTCCCTGACCTATGAGCCCTCTGGAATATCTTCCCTTGGTTTCCCTTGAGGAACCAAGACAGGTTCTCGGCACTGAGGGGATCTGTGACTCTATAGAGACTGCCCTTGGAGGCACAGGCGGCCTGTCCTTGCTGACCATTGGAGAGCTGGGGCTCAGATACACGCCTCAGATACCATGGCTCACAGCAGCACCCAAAACTGCTGTGCTGGACCTTAGCATAACGTATTCATAAACCATGGGTTTTAATAATAAAGACCAGGAAATTGGAGCACTGGCTTTCAACCCTGGCTGCATGTTATAAATTACCTAAATTTTTAAAAATTTGTATTTATTTTTATTAATACATAATAGTTTTACATATTTATGGGATACACGTGATATTTTGTTACATGCATAGAATGTGTAATGATCAAGTCAGGGTATTAAGAATATCCACCACTTCAGCCATTTATCATTTCTATGTGTTGGGAACATTTCAAGTCTTCGCTTTCAGCTATTTTGAAATATGTAATACATTGTTGTAAACTACAGTCACCCTATTCTACTATCAAACATTAGAACTTACTTCTTTTTTTCTCTTAAGAAATTTACAGTCTAAGTACTTACTCCTTCTATCAACTGTATATTCGTATCTATTAGCAAACCTCTCTTCATCTCCCACACCCACATCCTTCCCAGCCTCTAGTAACTATCATTCTACTCTCTTCCGCCATACGATCAACCTATTTTTTTTTTTTTTAGCTCTCACATATAGTGATTATACGTGATATTTGTCTTACTGTGTGACAAATATCACTTAACATAATGATCTCCAGTTCCATCCATGTTGCTACAAGTTACATGGCCTCATGCTTTTTTTTTTTTTTTTTTTTTTTTTTTTCACGTTGA
>NW_012101276.1:182315-185250 GCF_000951045.1 Mandrillus leucophaeus | reverse complement strand
ATAGGCTGGGCATGGTGGCTCACGCCTATAATCTTAGCACTTTGGGAGGTCAAGGCAGGCAGATCACTTGAGGCTAGGTGTTCAACACTAGCCTGGCCAACATGGTGAAGCCCCATCTTTACTAAAAATACAAAAATAAGCCAGGTGTGGGGGCATGCACCTGTCATCCCAGCTACTCTGGAGGCTGAGGAACGAGAATTGTTTGAGCCTGGGAGGTGGAGGTGTCAGTCAGCTGAGATCACACCACTGCACTCCAGCCTGGGCAAAGAGCAAGACCCTGTCTCAAAAAAGAAATAAATAATCACAAATAATGTTTTGATGGTTTTTAACTCCTCCATTGTTTTATATTGTTAAGATTACATTTAATATAATTTTATAGCTTGCTTTTTAATGACCTATCATGATGTCAGAAGCCATTTCCCTTGATACTAAAAATTATTTATAAGCAAATTTTTATTTTATTTAGATAGGGTCTCATTCCATCACCCAGGCTGGAGTGCAGTGGTATCACAGCTCACTGCAGCCTCAACCTCCCTGACTCAAGTGATCCTCCCACCTCAGCTTCCTGAGTAGCTGGGACTATAGGTATGTGCCACCACACTTGGCTAATTTTAAAATTTTTTTGTAGAGACAGGGTCTCACTATGTTGCCTAGGCTGATTTGAACTCCTAGGCTCAGGTGATTCTCTAATCTCAGCCTCCCGAAGTGCTGGATTATAGGCATAAGCCACCATACCTAGGCCTATATGCAAACTTTTAACGATTATCTGATGCCCAGTGTTATATGTATTAGGAGTGTTTTGGTAGAAAATCACAAAAATCCACTCAAGTGAGTGTAAATTTTTTTTTAAATGAAGAAAATTTGTTATGGGATCAGGGATGTTTCCTGGAAACGAAAGGAAGAGACACAGCCAGACCTCAGATCTAGATTATGAACAGATACTAGAAAAAGAGGTAGGAAGCCCACAGCACCCCTTCCCTCCAACTTGCCTCTGTTCCCCTCTGTACTTCTCTATTTTTGTATATGGTCTTTTGCAGAAAATATGGCCATTGACCACTCCTGAGTTTGCATGTCCAGGAACTCCAGGGAGAAGCTGATCTCTTTTAGTTCTCGTTTCAAATATTTGGGAAGATGTCTTAATTGATTGACCCAGTTTTGATCAGGTGCTGATCCATTCAACAGTGGGCAAGATGACCACAGTCATTCAGTAGGAACTTGTCATTCAGTAGGAACATGTAAACAGTGGCAGTATGAGGGGTTAAAGGAAAGGGAGCTCCCAGAACACTGGGAATCAGTGGAGTATGGTCAGGCAAACTATGTGTTATCCCAGAGCTTACCAAACTATTTCCCAATCATTTTGATCAGTGCTTGCAAGTAGATACTGGGTTGGGAATGAGAGTTGATATGTTGCCTCACCCTGCTATCCATGAGCATACAGGTCCCAGCTCCTACCCAGCCAAGGTACCAACTTGTACTTACAGATGGGTATTAATGGAACCGACAGAGAACTCTTCTGGGTTATCAAAGACTGTTGCTGGACGTCTCTAGAACTGAGCAGGGAACTTTCCATATGCAGCTCTCCCCTCAGGAAAAAGCTTCAACGTGTCCATAATATGAGAAGCCTCTCATTCAGTAGAATTAATGACTGGTAAATTTTAACAAAGGAAAGGAAATACTTCTTTCTATCCTGAATAACCCAGTCTGTGGCAGGGGGTAATTTGTATCGGAAATAAGGCTTGGATTTCCGAAGGAGTTGGATGGTTTTATGATCGCTAGTAACACTCACAGTTATGCATGTGTGGATTTCGTATTTCATGGTATGAGCTGATTGCCTGGAGGGGTCAGGAAGGCATATTTTCCAGAATTATATGAGTGGGTAGGTCCATTATCAGAAACCGTTATCTTCTTCTAAAGCATTAATTGTCGGTCATTGACTCGGTGAAACTATCAGAAATGAAACAAAACCAAGCCCTGTGTATTCTAGGGCTTATTTCTGAGGTCTCACCGGCTTACAGATGAGCCTTGGGGGATGCTGTGGTTCAGTGGTCCTAGCCCAAGGCTGGGAGGAGGCAGGAACCGGTATGGGTTCCATACTGATTTGCATAGATTAAGATGTAGGGGAGTTTCCTGCCTCACACAGGAAGGAATCTTTCCCAGACACCTCCCGTCAGAACTCCCTTCAGGCTCCAGTGCAAGGAGTGGATCATGCGTCCCTGTCCTTGTACATCGGAGGTTGGCAAATGCAGCTTTCAGGTCCCCTCCTCAATACCCTCCTGTAGTAGAAGCTGGATTGGTCAGCAAGAAAGCCTTGCTGTTGGGTGGGCAGCCGTGAGTGTCTGTCTACCACCCCACTGTGCACAGAGCACTGGTGCTCGGCATCGTCATGGGACACAAAACAAGTATAAGTCAGTTTCCACCCTCAAGGAGCTCAGTATCTTTAAGTACAACTGAAATAATGGTACTGATCGAGTCAGAAAAGAAACAAAAGGATGAAGAGGCCAGTATGTGCTGGAATAGTCTGAACAGACTTTTGGCAGAGGTAGGGACAGAGCAGGAACCTTGAATGGATGATGACATTTTGTTTATTTGTTTATTTTTAATTTAATTTTTGTGTGTTATTTTTTAGATAGATTCACTTTTGTTGCCCAGGCTGGAGTGCAATGATGCAATCTCGGCTCACTGCAACCACCACCTCCCAGGTTTAAGAGATTCTCCTGCCTCAGCCACCTGAGTAGCTGGGACTACAGGCATGTGCCACCATGCCCAACTAATTTTTGTATTTTTAGTAGAGACAGGATTTTGCCATGTTGCCAGGCTTGTGTCGAACTCCTGACCTCAGGTAATCCTCCCGCCTCGGCCTCCCAAAGTGCTAGGATTACAGGCATGAGCCACTGTGCCTGGATGGATGATGGAATTTTTAAAATGGAGGGAGAGA
>NW_012101276.1:177870-180415 GCF_000951045.1 Mandrillus leucophaeus | reverse complement strand
CTATCAAACATTAGAACTTACTTCTTTTTTTCTCTTAAGAAATTTACAGTCTAAGTACTTATTCCTTCTATCTAACTGTATATTCGTATCTATTAGCAAACCTCTCTTCATCTCCCACACCCACATCCTTCCCAGCCTCTAGTAACTATCATTCTACTCTCTTCCGCCATACGATCAACCTATTTTTTTTTTTTAGCTCTCACATATACTGATTATACGTGATATTTGTCTTACTGTATGACAAATATCACTTAACATAATGATCTCCAGTTCCATCCATGTTGCTACAAGTTACATGGCCTCATGGTTTTTTTTTTTTTTTTTTGAGATGGAGTCTCGCTCTGTCGCCCAGACTGGAGTGCAATGCCGCCATCTCAGCTCACGGCAACCTCCGCCTCCTGGGTTCAAGTGATTCTCCCACCTCAGCCTCTGGAGTAGCTGGGATTGCAGGGGCCCGCCACCATGCCTGGCTAATTTTTGTATTTTTAGTAGAGATGGCGTTTCACCACATTGGCCAGGCTGGTCTTGAACTCCTGACCTCAGGTGATCCACTCACCTTGGCCTCCCAAAATGCTGGGATTACAGGCATGAGCCATGGCACCCAGCCAGCTTCATTCTTTTTTATGGCCAAATAGTATTTAATTGTGGATCTCCTTGTGTCAGATCCAAATTCTTAGAGGAAGGGCTTTTGGCTTTTTCCCATTCAGCATGATGTTAGCTGTGGGTTTGTTATATATGGCCTTTATTGTGTTTAGGTATGTTCCTTCTATGCCTAGTTTGTTGAGGGTTTTTGTCATGAACAGATGTTGAATTCCATCGAATATTTTTTCTGCATCCACTGAGAAGGCCATATGGTTTTTGTCTTTTATTCTGCTGATGTGATGTATCACATTTATTGATGTGTATGCTGGACCATTGTTTTATCCCTGGGATAAATCCCACTTGATCATGGTGCATTACCTTTTCCTGTGCTGTTGGATTTGTTTTGCCAGTATTTTCTTGAGAATTTTTGCATCTATGTTCATCAGGAATATGGGCCTCTAGTTTTCTTTTTTCAATGTATCATTATCTGGTTTTGGTATCAGGGTAATGCAGGCCTTAATAAATGAGTTGGAATTTCCTTCTCATTTTTTGGCAATACTTCAAGGAAATTGGTGTTTATTCTTTCAGTTTGGTGGAATTTCGTGGTGAAACCATTACGTCCTGGGCTTTTCTTTGTTGAGAGACTTTTTATTACTGATTCAATGTTGTTACTCATTATTGGTCTGTTCAGATTTTCTATTTCTTCCTTATTCAGTCTTGGTACGTTGTACGTATCCAGGAATTTATCCATTTCCTCTAGGTTTTTCAGTTTGTTAACATATAGTTGTTCACAGTAGTCTTTGATGATCTTTTCTATTTCTGTGGTATAGTTGTGATATCTCCTCTTTCATTTTTGATTTTGTTTATTTGGGTCCTCATTTTTTTCTTGGTGAGTTTAACTAGCAGTTTATCAATTTTATCTTTTTTAAAAAACAACTTTTTGTTTGTTTGTTTCTTGACCCTTGGTACTTTTTTAGTCTTTCTTTAGTTCTGCTCTGATCTTTGTCATTTGCTTCCTTCTACTAATTTTGGTCTTAATTTATTCTTGCTTTTCTAGTTCCTTGAGGTGCATCTTTTGGTTATTTGAAATCTTTTTCCTTTTTGGATATAAGTGTTTATTGCTATAAACTTCCCTCATAGCCCTGCTTTCATTGTATCTCATTGGTTTTGGTGTGTTGTGTTTCAATGTTCATTTGTTTCTAGACATTTTTAAATTTCCTTCTTAATTTCTTCATTGACCCCGTGGTCATTCAGGAGTATGTTGCTTAATTTCCATTTATTTGTACAGTTTCCCAAGTTCCTCTTGTTATTGATTTCTAGTTTTATTCCAGTGTGGACTGAGAGGATACTTGATATGATTTCAATTTTAAAAAATGCATTGGCACTTGTTTTGTGGCCTAATATATGGTCTATCCTGGAGAATGTTGCATGTGTTACTGATAAGAATGTGTATTCTGTAGCTCCTGAATGAAATGTTCTGCAAAGGTCTGTTAGGTCTATTTTGTTTAAAGTGTAGTTTAAATCCAATGTTGCTTTGTTGCTTTTCTTTCTAGATGCTCTATCTACTGCTAAGAGTGGGGTGTTGATGTCCCCAACTATGACTGTATTGGAATCTATCTTTCCCTGTAGGTCTAATAATATTTGTTTTATATAGCTGAGTGCTCTGCATTGGACACATATACATTTAGAATTGTTATAGCCTATGGCTGAATTGATCCCTTTATCATTAAATAATGACATTCTTTGTCTTTTTTTTTTAACAACTGTTTTTGACTTAAAGCCTGTTGTATCTGATGTAAGTATAGCTATTCCTTCTTGCTTTTGGCTTCTGTTTGCATAGAATTTTTTCCCCCATCCATTTACTTTCAATCTATATGTATCTTTACAGGCAAAGTGAGTTTCTTGTAGGCAGCATATAGTAGGATTATGTTTTTTAATCCATTCAGCTAGTCTAAACCTTTTA
>NW_012101276.1:176689-177820 GCF_000951045.1 Mandrillus leucophaeus | reverse complement strand
TTAGCCATCTACTAAGGGTTTCTGGGGTAGCTTTAGCTTGCAGCTTTCCATTCAGCCATCCAGTCAGCTACTAACATTTTGTTCCTTCCCTTCTATCCTAATTTCTCTTCTCCTGTCCTTCTAACACTGAACTTGCCTTTCCACTGAGCATTGGCCTTTGCAGGACATCACTGCAGATCTGTGGGACTCTTCCACTCCTCTGCATTAATTAGAAGTTGTCGCTGCATCTGCTGTAGCTCACATGCATGACTGCTGCTACTCTTGGACGCTGCCACCTCTGCCATGCCTTGTTGTCACCGTCATCCACACCACTGCCAATAGTGTCAAAGTGGTATAGTGGTCTATAGCAAAATGAGCAAGGGTTACAGTATCTGTACTCCTTGAAATGTTATGCTCTATTGGAAGAACCCCAAGTGAGAGCTGTGTATACCCCGTTGTGTCCCTGAATTTTCAGTGAAAGAATCCTTTCCATTTTAATTCACACTCTCTTGCTGTGCCCCAAGCCACAGGAGACTGGCTGGAGCAGGTCTGAGGGATGGACACTCAGCTATATATGGAATTATACCTCACTTGAAAACCAAGGTTCCATCAGTGGACCAGCTTGGTATCTGGACTCTTGTGCTGAGTGAGTTTTCTACTAGCAGGCTCCTACCCCCTCGTGCCAACAGATCCCACCAAGTTCTCTAGACATGGTTACATTTTATTGGTGAACACACTTGGACTCCAACTGGGTCTTCCACTGCAGACTTTTTGGGAAAGGAGAAGGAAGCAGGGAAATATTCTTAAATATGTTGACTTTGAAACAAATCTTATTTTATGATTATAAAATTAATACATACTTTTATAAAAAATATGTAAAGTACATAGAGAAAAAAGACCCAGTGAAGTAAATAAAATTCACCTGCAATCCCACTACTTGGAAAGAATCACAAATAGGCTGGGCATGGTGGCTCACGCCTATAATCTTAGCACTTTGGGAGGTCAAGGCAGGCAGATCACTTGAGGCTAGGTGTTCAACACTAGCCTGGCCAACATGGTGAAGCCCCATCTTTACTAAAAATACAAAAATAAGCCAGGTGTGGGGGCATGCACCTGTCATCCCAGCTACTCTGGAGGCTGAGGAACGAGAAT
>NW_012101276.1:162765-173382 GCF_000951045.1 Mandrillus leucophaeus | reverse complement strand
AGTCTCAGTTTCTCCTTTATTTATGAAGGATAACTGTTGGGTGTAGTATCTTTGGCTGATAGTTTTTTCTCTTCTTTCAGTACTTTGAATATATCATCCCATTCTCTCATGGCCTGTAAGGTTTCTGCTGAGAAATCCACTGTTGGTTTGATGAGGGTTCTCCTATGTGTCACTAGATGCTTTTTTCTTGCTGCTTTTGGAATTTTCTTTGTCTTTGCCTTTTTTTTTTTTTTTTTTTAAGATAAGGTCTCACTCTGGAGTGCAGTGGCATGATCACCATTCACTGTAACCTTGACCTCCCTGGGCTCAAGTGATCCTCCCACCTCAGCTTCCTGAGTAGCTGGGACTACAGGCATGTGCCACCATGCCTGGTTAATTTTTCATATATTTTATAGAGATGGGATTCCGTCATGTTGCCCATGCTGGTCTCAAACTCCTGAGCTCAAGCAATCTGCCCGCCTTGACTTCCCAAAGTGCTACAATTACAGGCATGAGCCACTGCACCTGTAGTGTCTTTTACTTTTGACAGACTATAATGTGCCTAAAAGACCTTTTTGGGTTATATCTATTTGGGGATAGCTGAGCTTCCTGTGTCTGGATGTCTAAATCTCTTACTACATTTGGGATGTTTTCAGCTTTTATTTTGTTAAATAGATTTTCTATGCTATTAAACTTCTCTTCACCTTTTGGAATGCCCAAAATTAGAATATTTTGTCATTTTATGATGTCCCATGTGTCATGTAGGTGTTCTTAATTTTTTTTTATTCTTTATTTTTTTCTTGTCTGGCTGACATATTTCAAAAGGCATGTCTTCAAGTTATGAAATTCTTTCTTGTGCTTGATTCTAGTCTATTGTTGAAGCTCTTGATTGTATTTTTTATTTCATTCATTGAATCTTCCATTTCCAGGATTTCTCTTGGCTCTTTTTTGTATCTCTCTTTTCAGTGAATTTCTCATTCATACCCTGAATTGTTTTTCTTATTTTTTATATTATGTATCTGTGCTTTCTTATATTTCACTGAGCTTCTTTAATATCATTACCTTGAATTATTTCCCAGGCATTTCATAAATTTCTTTTCACTGGAACCTATTGCTGGAGAATTACTATGCTCCTCTGAAAGTGTCATATTCTTGTTTCTTTGTGTCCTTTTATTGATACCCGCACATGTGGTATAACAGTGACTTCTTCCAATTTTTTGGATTTTCTCTTTTCTTTTTCTTTTCCTCTTTTTTTTTTTTTTTTTGAGATGGAGTCTCACTCTATCACCCAGGCTGGAGAGCAGTGGCACAATCTCAGCTCACTGCAGCCTCCACCTCCTGGGTTCAAGCGATTCTCCAGCCTGAGCCTCCCAAGTAGCTGGGACTGCAAGCATGTGCCACCACGTCTGGCTGATTTTCGTGTTTTTAGTAGAGACTGGATTTCACCATGTTAGCCAGACTGGTCTCAAACTCCTGACCTCAGGTGATCCACCCACCTCTGCCTCCCAAAGTGCTGATTTACAGGCATGAACCACCATACCCAGCCTTGGATTGGTTTTTTTTAGGGGAAGACTTTTTAACAGGAAAAAGTCCTCCCCTACAGTGTTAGTTGAGTAATGCACTTTGGCTTTGATTCTGGGTGTGTGCAGTAGTGTAGTCTGTCTACGATGTCTTTGGTTGCAAACATTATCAGTGGTATCTGTGATTTTCTTAGTGGCTTAGGCTATGGCTGCTGGTGGTGGCTGTGGTGAAGTTTTACTGGTGACAGAACACCAGATGGGCCAGTCCTCAAGCTCTAATGGTGGCAGCAGTGGCCTGAGAAGGTCTGTCGTTGGGCCGCCAGGTGGCGTACATGAACACTGGTATTAGCAGGTCCAGGCAGGCTCACTCTTGGGCCTCCAAGAGGTTTGCTTGGGTGCTGGTAGTGTCGGTGGTGGACTGGGTAGGTGGGAGAGTCCTTAAGCCCCTGGGCCACATGCTTGGTGTGGGTAATGATAGTAGTGATGGTGGAACAGCCCCTGGGCTCCCATATGTCATTCACTGGTGTTAATTGTGGCTAGGAGGGCCAGTCCCCAGGCCCTTAGGTGGCATGTGTGGGTGGGTGTCAGCAGTGGTGGTGGAGCAGGCTAGGTGGGCCCATCCTCAAGGCCCCCAGAAGGAGTGTCCAGATGCCAGCAGTGGTGGACCAAATGGCATGCTTGGGTGCTGGTGGCAGGTTTTCTGGGCCTGTTGTTAGGCCTACTGGTGGTACGCATGTGCTCTGAGAGCAACTGACAGGGTGGGGCAATACTCTGGCTCTTGGGCAGCATGCTCAGGGACTGGGGGAGCAGTGCCAGGCAGGGCAGGCCTGTTCCCAGGTCCCCTCAATGGTGTACATGGGCAAAGGCTTTGGTGGGCAGGACAGGGTGATCCCCAGGCTCTGGGCAGTGTGCTCAGGTGGTAGTGGCAGCAGCAGCAGTGGGCAGGGAAAGCCTGTCCTCAGGGCACATGTAAGTCCTTGGGGCCCCTGCTGCTAGGGTGGGGAGACAGAGTTGCTGTCTGTGGTAGCTACCCCAGACAGGTGGCTCTCAGGCTCTGGGGAGTGTGTACATTCGGGTTCCTGCGTGTGGTGGCTGGCTGAGAGAGGCTATCCTCAGGGCACATGCAAGTGTGCTGTCGTTCAGCTGCTGGTGGGGTAAGGTTGCTGTCAGTGACAGTGGCCCCAGGCAGACAGGTTTCAAGCTCTGGGGCATGCACACTTCAGCTCCCTTTGTCTGGGGGACAGTCTCCTCAGTGCACTACTCTGCCCTTTCCCCAGCATACAGGACACAGAGTAGGCTGGAGTGCTGGGAACGCTGCTGTTCCACGGGGTCCACCTGCATCACGCCACTGCAGCCCTCTGGGTGGATGCAGGGGGATGTCAGTGGGGGTCCAGGGATATGGAGAGGCAGAGGCTGTTGGGCCCTGGGGAAGGGGATACAGTCTGGTAGGGGCTGAGCTCTCAAAATGGTACCATTCTGCATCTGCTTGGGTCTTGGGGGGTGATATGGTTTTGGTCTGTATCCCCACCTAAAGCTCAACTTGAATTGTAATCTCCATGTGTCAAGGGAGAGACCTGTAATCCCTACGTGTCAAGGAAAAGAGTAATTGGATTATAGGGGTAGTTGCCCCCATGCTGTTCTTATGATAGTGAATTCTGAAAAGATCTGATAGTTTTATAAATGGTAGTTTTTCCCTGTACTCACACACATATACACTGTCTCCTGTCACCTTGTGAAGAAAAGTGCCTGCTTCTCCTTCCGCCATGACTGTAAGTTTCCTGAGGCTTCCCCATCCATGTGGAACTATGAGTCAATTAAACCTCTTTTCTTTATAAATTACCCAGTCCCGGGTAGTATTTTTATAGTAGTGTGAAAATGGATGAATACAGGCGTGTGGGACCCAATGCGTACTTCCTATCTGCAGCAATGTTGTCATGTGGACTCCAGGGAGCTCCTTATACCAGTCTCAGGGCCCACAGGTTGAAGGACTCTGCTATGGCTAGGACTGTAGGAGTCCACAGTAGGAACGTGGACCACTGGAGATCTCTCATGTACTCTTCTTCCACACTGGAGAGTTTCTCCAGGTTCCTGGCTGATCCCAGTCAGGCCGTCTGCCTCACTTCCTTTTCGTTAGACACCTCAGCTGTTTCCTGTCACTTCCATGCTGAATTCTAGAGTTCTCTCTTAGATGTTCTGTTCAAAGTGTTATTATCTAGTCATTATTTTGTTGGTTCTTTGTGGAGAAGAAGGGATGTTCAGTGCCTCTAGTCAGGCATCTTGAAGCTCCTCCTCACCTAAAATTTTTTTTAAATTTGGATGCCTAGGACCTCCTCCCAGAGATTCTGGTTTCCTGAGTCTGGGATGTGGCCTAAGCCTCAGGACTTTTAAGACGGATATGCAGCCAAAAGCAAGAATCCCTGAATTAGAGAAATTGAGATAAATTCATTTTATATTACAGGGAATCAAAATATGTCCTGTCATCATTTCATTTTGTATGGGTGCATCCAGATTCATCTGTTGATTTTGATTTACTTTCTGGTTGCTTTTGTCAGGGGCTTCCTTCCCATTTCTATTCACTCTCTCGTAATTCCCCCTAGATTCTGGGGTGAGTACATGGCCCATATGGATTCAGCAAGGCTCAATGAGCCAATGAGTTCTGAAAAGAAATTGTTGTTAACCCTTGTTAAAGATGGTAAGGCAGACTTTAGTTAGGACCATTATGATAGGTGTAAGGACCACTGCAATAGGATTTTGCAATGGAGAGAGATTGGGCTCAACTCTGAATACAAGGAAAAGTGGGAATGTATAGCCAAGGAGCAAGGTGGGGATCAGTGGATAGAAAATTACTTAGCAGAAACATCAGAGGTAAAGAGAATCCTGGCTAAACTGACCAGACAGAATTCATGCTGAAGGCAACCACGGTGATCCTACATCACCGGGCAGATGGTGGAGTGTGAAGAACCTCTGTAGATATGATTAGATTAGGGAAACTGACCTAGCAGGATTCTTACCAAAATTGGACACTGCAGAGGTAAACACAGAAGCCCAAATGTCCCAGCTTAGTTGAGAAGAGAGTTCAGGGGAGCCTGCACAGAGTTTGTTCAAGGAGAGAATCTTTGTTGGAGTTGCAACCCTTGGATTTTCTCTGAAGCTACGGGGAAAGAGAAGCCCTCTTTCTTCTGAATTGGAACTGGTACCCTGTGGCACTGGAGTTTCGGGGACCACCATGGAGAGAGGGTGAGCTTGAAAATGAAGCCACCATAGGGAGAGCAGAAAGAAGAAAAGGCACAGCAATGAGGACATCACCTGAGCACCTGGGTCTTGGCATACATGAAACCAGGTACTCCTGGATTTTACTGTTATTGAGCCAAAAAATTGCAGGTTTTGTTTAATCTATTTGATTTTGAGTTTGTTGTTTGCATCTATAAGAGTCCTATCTATGATAAGAAAGTTTCTCAAAACCTTGCAGATAAGCTCTTAGGTATGTAAAGGTTTCTTCTTTCCCTTGCGTTCTGCCTACATAGGTTGGCATGAGCAATTTAATGACCAGAGCAAGGCAATATTTTAGATTTAAATAGAGCTGGCTCTATGATACCAATCTCAGGGGTTTGCTGTGAGGATCACATGAGATAAATCTTGTAATGGATGGTCCAACAGGCTTTTGTACAAAAATGTCTTGCCGTTGTTATATTTTGTTGGTTGGTTAGTTTTAGAATAGCTGACAACAGCATCTCTGTCTGGGTTGGGGCAGGGACCACCTCATGCTATCCTTGTTATATAAATGGTCAGACCAACAGACTACCCACTTCTGGGGAAAAGGAAAGGTATAATAGAACTTTTATTTAAGATGGCAAAGACAGATAATCACTTAGGTGTCCAGAACTTTAGACAGTGGGAGAATCAATTTGCAGAAAGCACCCAGAGTCCCTCCTGGGAAGAATGGACTGAGAGCCCAACTCCTTCTCTCCGAGACCTGGAGCTGGTACCTGTGAAGGCCCAGTGCCAAAGAAGGGTGAGAACAATATTGAGACAAAGGTATCTTGAGAGCAGAAACAAAACAACAGGCAGCTCAGTACAGAGTAGTAAAGGACAAATGGGAGAGGATAGTTCTAGGTTTAGGACACAAGGCATCCTGGAGCCTGTCATAACCACTCTTTGTAGTGAAGACCTCCACCTTGCACAAGCAACTATATGCGAAATAACTGGTCACTCTATCCCCTAGTAGCAACCAGATAACTGCAGTAACAGCAGCAGCAGCAGCAGTGGCAGTAGTAGTAGCAGGAGCAGCAATAGCTAATGGTTATTAAAGCGCTATGCTAAGCACATTTACATCTACATCTCCTTTAATAATCTCAGCAATCCTATGAGCTTGATATCATTATTATCGTTAGTAACAGAAGGTGCTTACTCTTTTCTACAGCTGGGGGTAGAAAAGATTAAGCACCTTGCCCAAGGAACTCTGACTCCAGAGCTCACAAACTCTACCACTCCTTGGTCATCACCCTGCAGACAATCTGACAAGTGCTTCTTGCCCACTGCCTGTGCCCCTCCATGGCAGGAATCCTTATGGGAACAGATTCTTACCCAAACCAAAGCTGGGGAAAGAAACAAGCAGCACTAGGACTTTGGGGGCCTCGGGTTGGAACCATAATACTAGAGAAGTGGAATCACCTATACCCCTGCTACAGTTTGAATGTGTCCCCCAAAAGTATTGCTGGAAACCTAATCCCCAGTGCAACAGTGTTGACAGGTAGGGCCTAATGGAAAGTATTTAGGTCATGAGGGCTCCACCTTCATGAATGGGTTAATGCCTTAATCCCTTTATTATAGATCTCTTGCTCTTCTGCTCTCTCACTTAAATGCGCTCTCTTGTCCTTCAACTTTCTGCCATGGAATGATGCAGCAAGAAAGCCCTTACCAGACGCAGTCCCTTGATCTTGGCCTCACCAGCCTCCAAAACTGTGAGACAAATAAACTTCTATTGTTTATAAATGTCCCAGTCTGTAATATGCTGTTACAGCAGTACAAAATGGCCTAAGACAGCTTCAAAGGGCCTGCCACTCAGGCAGTCATTCCGTGGAAGAAATCAGAGAGGATGAGTTACTCTGCTTGGGAAGAGTTCCACTGTACCAGGCAGCTTGTCCACACTGGGCAGCTTCTCAACACCAGGCAGTTAGAGCCCCTCCCATGCCAGGCCAACACAGTAGATCATGGCAGAGACCAAGTCTTTTCTCCCTGTATCCCTTCTCTCTCTCTCTTACTTTCTGTAACAGAAATGCACCACCAGCTGTTAGCAGGGCACATTAGCCCAGCTAGAGACTACATCTCCCAGCCTTTCTCATAGGTAGATATGTTCATGTGACTATGTTTTTGTCCAGTGAGATGTGAGCAGAAGCTGTAGGATGTGTTCCACTTTGGGGTCTTAACTAAAAAGAACTGGGTCCCTTCTCCCAGCCCCTTTTCTTTTCCTTTCTGGTTAGGAAAGAGTAACAAATGGGTCCTATGCCTTGGACCCAGAGATGGAATCCATGCATTGAGGATGTACCTTGCCAGCTATTGTTGACATCTGAACTTTTATGTTTAAGAAAAATAAGGGTCTAAAATTTTCATTTTATAATCACCATATATTTTGGTTTATTTGTCTATAGCCTAACTACTATAATGTTCAAGCTGACTGGAATGTCCAACTCCCTACGCAAAACTAACCAAAAAGGCTTGAAGCACATGGTGATTCCTAGGCAAATAAAGCTTTTGATGGGGGAGAGGAGGCTTACGGGAGGAATACAGAATTTCCTGATAATAACAGTATATGTTTGGCCATTCATGGCAAGGCAAGTTGTTAGTTAGGATAGAGTAGATTATGCTGTATTGACAAGCAACAACAAAATTCTGTGGCTTAACATGTAAATACTTATTTCTTACTCATGCAAAACCCACCACGGATCCAGTTGACTCTTGAGGGCAACCAGCCTCCATAGGTGGTAACCCAGTGACTTGAGCTCCTCAGTCTTTTGTCCATGCCACCTATACACAAGGCCTTCTCCAAGATTGTTGCAATAGGAAAGGAGAGCATTGGGAGGTCTCACGCTATCAATTAAATGCTTCAGTCTAGTATGGACACATGCTACTTCCATTCACAACCCAACAACCAGAGCCGGTCATATGGCTCTGCCTAACTGCTGGAAGACAGAGAAAGAAACATTGTCCTTTTCATGCCAAAAGAAGAGCACAGCTGGGTATGGGCATGCACTGGAAGTCTCCCCAATAAGGGCACCTTCAATTACACGTAAGGTACTCAGTAAGGGGCTTAAGTGCTCAATAAATTGGGCAAAGTGGGGAGGTGGGGCAAAAAACCCAGAGAGAGGAAAGAGAGAAGAGAGGAAGAAGCATGAAGAAAATTTGCAAAAAGAAGTTAGATCCGGAACCCAAAGCAAGCAGGCCCCAGGGTCCAGCCAGTGGTTGCTGGAGCCAGCTCATGTACTAGCTCATAAGCATCAGTTGCTAAATTTTCAGGAACGGAGGCCAGTTATTAAGCAGAACGATGATTAAAAATTAAATTATATACACTTAAAATCTTATCGAAGACAGAGGTAATAAATACACAGATACATCACATCCTAATTCTCTGACTACATTTTACTATTAGCTGTGTTCTTGAGGTTATTTGCATTGATTACTGCATGGTGAACCCCACTTCCCATCTCCATGCCCAGCGACATGGCTTGGTAGCCTGTGGGAGTATTTACTCCTTGGGAATCAGGAAATGCTGCAAATCAGGGCTTTTATTCCCTAGAGAGCTGGTGAAACATTTATCAGCCAGGGAGTGGTCTTCCTTCCCCTGTGCATCTAAACTGAGAGTTGCAGTGAAGCTGGTAAGTGTGTCTTGACTTCTCCAGAGCAGTACTGGGGCAGGACATTTCCATTTGTCACCAGCAACTGGTTGGGAGCAGGTAGTTTAGGGAGTGCTGATGGGTGAGCATTTCCATTTGGAGTTCCTATGGGAATGGACTACAGGGTTAGCAACCCTAAGTCATAGCGTTTTGCAAACAGATATTCCCTTCCAAGTCTGCAAAGCATGGCCCTCGCTCAGAAGCCTACATCATTGTTATGTTCCAAGGAACCAGAGGCTGGTGCTGAATAGTAATCATCACCTGCCAGGAGCCTATTGACAGGAGGACTGCCTGCTGCCTGTAACTCCTGGTAACAGGGAGGCCCTTCTGGGAGCTATCCTTACACTGGCTCCTCAATGAGATGGTGATGTCTTTCTCTCTCTCAAAGTATTTTTACTGGGTCTCTAAGACAGTAGCCACCAGAACCAGTGCCAAGGCTGACAGTGTGAACTGCGAGAGGCCTGAGTTTATTTGGCCAACTCAGAATCTAAATGTATGAGCATGGGACTTCTTTTTATAGCCACTGTAAAAATTCTCCTTACGCTCACTACTTCACTTTTCCCTTAAGCCCAATCCTCTCCCCACCCTGTCCGTACCCAGCTCAGCCATTACTGGCCACTTACCCTCCAGTGTGCAGGACCTCTTTTAAAGCACTATTAGATGTCTGGATGGTTTATGGATCTCCGGGCTTCTGACTCCATGTACTGCATTACTTTAAAAGCTAGACCATAAGATGCAATTGCAAAGGGGAAAGTTGGAGGGGGCAGTGCGTGAGTTTACTATTTAATGAGTGAATGTATTACACCAAATGGATGGAAACGCTATGCTAGCACTTTTCACTTCTTTATAGGTTTCTGATTTTTTTTTTTAAATCAATTGGCATGTTTTTACTTATATTAACTCACATAGCCTCAGGATCTTCAGTCTTTTGGAGTCCCTCTCTTCAAGTGGTCAATTAAACATGCTGAAGCCTTCATCCTATGTACCACAGAAAAGCTACTGCCCTTCTCAGGATTTCCAAGGGACCCCCAGGGATTTCACAATCCCTTGGTTACATCACCTTGAATTTCTGCTCCCTTTGAGTTCTTGATCTTCTTTTGTCACCTGGCCTTAGAGTAATCATTTCACATTCTCCTTTGTTTCCTAAAGCTCCACTCAAGTAAGGTTTTCCATGCAGCAGACCTTTTTCTAAGAGTTTGGGGATTCCTAAGGGGACTATAGGGCAATTCTGAGCAGGGAACAACCCACTGTAGAATTTCTGCCATCCTGGATATTATAGGCTTGAGCCACACACCATAGGAAAGCCTCAGTGGCCGTTGTTTCCCTTGGGCCCCAGCATCTGCCATTCTTTGGGCCTGTTCTCTCTCTTGTCTAGACTGTTTCCCCATTCCAGGGTCCCTCTCTTTGCCTGGTTGCCAGCACAAAACTGGTGGCCTTTTCAGAGTAAGCTAGCTCTCTTTGGTTTCAACCCTCTTTCATTTAGACTATCTCATAACCAAAGAGCCTGTTATGAAATGTCCTAACCAACAGAGCCATCCACCCCATTCAGCCATCCTGGGCTACACCTCCAGCAACATGAAGAACAGACAGATGTGTGGAAGTTTTAAAAATGTACCTAAGACGTACCTGAAAACATACTTGCTGAAAAAAACCCTGAAACCACACAGACAAACCACACTTTCCTCCAACGCTTCTCCATACTTTCTGCGACCCTAGTCCTCCCCGAGAGAGGACCCCTGTCATCAGTCCACACTGTGGCCTTCCAAGACTTTTTTTAGGCATTTACATACATTTGGAAATACATATCATTTTAATTTGCATGAGATATTTATTTTATACCAACAAATCCCGGATGACGGTCTGCTTTTTCATTGATAACCTGCCCTTTAGATGCATTCATGCCACATTGTTTGGAAACAGCAACGCTCAGTTAGGACACTGCTGACATGACCACTGGTAGGCAATGGTTAAATGGTGTTCCTTAAATGCCTTGAACCATCGTGCAGATAGATGTCACTGCTTAGCCAGTGGCTAGGACTAAAATGAGGCAAGTAAGAGCAGGTGTCAGGACCCACTTCCCTCACCCTGGCTTTCTATGCTTGGCCCCATCATCCTTCCTCTTCCACAGGTTCCAGGACTCCTGCCTTGCCTCCTCCACTCCTCCCGCCACCCACTCTGGCCTAGCTCTGGAGTGAAGTACAGAATACTCTGCTTCTTCCTTCACTGAT
>NW_012101276.1:149550-161300 GCF_000951045.1 Mandrillus leucophaeus | reverse complement strand
ATCATTGTTATGTTCCAAGGAACCAGAGGCTGGTGCTGAATAGTAATCATCACCTGCCAGGAGCCTATTGACAGGAGGACTGCCTGCTGCCTGTAACTCCTGGTAACAGGGAGGCCCTTCTGGGAGCTATCCTTACACTGGCTCCTCAATGAGATGGTGATGTCTTTCTCTCTCTCAAAATATTTTTACTGGGTCTCTAAGACAGTAGCCACCAGAACCAGTGCCAAGGCTGACAGTGTGAACTGCGAGA
This sequence comes from Mandrillus leucophaeus, assembly GCF_000951045.1. Taxonomy (NCBI): domain Eukaryota; kingdom Metazoa; phylum Chordata; class Mammalia; order Primates; family Cercopithecidae; genus Mandrillus; species Mandrillus leucophaeus. The sequence goes on along the minus strand of NW_012101276.1, from coordinate 161,050 downwards.
GGCCTGAGTTTATTTGGCCAACTCAGAATCTAAATGTATGAGCATGGGACTTCTTTTTATAGCCACTGTAAAAATTCTCCTTACGCTCACTACTTCACTTTTCCCTTAAGCCCAATCCTCTCCCCACCCTGTCCGTACCCAGCTCAGCCATTACTGGCCACTTACCCTCCAGTGTGCAGGACCTCTTTTAAAGCACTATTAGATGTCTGGATGGTTTATGGATCTCCGGGCTTCTGACTCCATGTACTGCATTACTTTAAAAGCTAGACCATAAGATGCAATTGCAAAGGGGAAAGTTGGAGGGGGCAGTGCGTGAGTTTACTATTTAATGAGTGAATGTATTACACCAAATGGATGGAAACGCTATGCTAGCACTTTTTACTTCTTTATAGGTTTCTGATTTTTTTTTAAATCAATTGGCATGTTTTTACTTATATTAACTCACATAGCCTCAGGATCTTCAGTCTTTTGGAGTCCCTCTCTTCAAGTGGTCAATTAAACATGCTGAAGCCTTCATCCTATGTACCACAGAAAAGCTACTGCCCTTCTCAGGATTTCCAAGGGACCCCCAGGGATTTCACAATCCCTTGGTTACATCACCTTGAATTTCTGCTCCCTTTGAGTTCTTGATCTTCTTTTGTCACCTGGCCTTAGAGTAATCATTTCACATTCTCCTTTGTTTCCTAAAGCTCCACTCAAGTAAGGTTTTCCATGCAGCAGACCTTTTTCTAAGAGTTTGGGGATTCCTAAGGGGACTATAGGGCAATTCTGAGCAGGGAACAACCCACTGTAGAATTTCTGCCATCCTGGATATTATAGGCTTGAGCCACACACCATAGGAAAGCCTCAGTGGCCGTTGTTTCCCTTGGGCCCCAGCATCTGCCATTCTTTGGGCCTGTTCTCTCTCTTGTCTAGACTGTTTCCCCATTCCAGGGTCCCTCTCTTTGCCTGGTTGCCAGCACAAAACTGGTGGCCTTTTCAGAGTAAGCTAGCTCTCTTTGGTTTCAACCCTCTTTCATTTAGACTATCTCATAACCAAAGAGCCTGTTATGAAATGTCCTAACCAACAGAGCCATCCACCCCATTCAGCCATCCTGGGCTACACCTCCAGCAACATGAAGAACAGACAGATGTGTGGAAGTTTTAAAAATGTACCTAAGACGTACCTGAAAACATACTTGCTGAAAAAAACCCTGAAACCACACAGACAAACCACACTTTCCTCCAACGCTTCTCCATACTTTCTGCGACCCTAGTCCTCCCCGAGAGAGGACCCCTGTCATCAGTCCACACTGTGGCCTTCCAAGACTTTTTTTAGGCATTTACATACATTTGGAAATACATATCATTTTAATTTGCATGAGATATTTATTTTATACCAACAAATCCCGGATGACGGTCTGCTTTTTCATTGATAACCTGCCCTTTAGATGCATTCATGCCACATTGTTTGGAAACAGCAACGCTCAGTTAGGACACTGCTGACATGACCACTGGTAGGCAATGGTTAAATGGTGTTCCTTAAATGCCTTGAACCATCGTGCAGATAGATGTCACTGCTTAGCCAGTGGCTAGGACTAAAATGAGGCAAGTAAGAGCAGGTGTCAGGACCCACTTCCCTCACCCTGGCTTTCTATGCTTGGCCCCATCATCCTTCCTCTTCCACAGGTTCCAGGACTCCTGCCTTGCCTCCTCCACTCCTCCCGCCACCCACTCTGGCCTAGCTCTGGAGTGAAGTACAGAATACTCTGCTTCTTCCTTCACTGATTCTCAAAACAAGCCCATGAGCTCTTTGGATTTAAGGATTTCATTGTTGCTTGCTCTGGAGACCCCGGTTCCCAGCATGGACAAACGCTAACAGTCCCTGGTCTGCAGCTCCCAACTTCCTCTGAGATGGCAGCTCCTGAGAGGGGTACGTCCACCCTGGCCATGAAGTTTCTCTTTGTGAACAGGCTCTGTGGTCAGCAAAAATATTCAAGTGGACACTTTGTGTTCCTGTAGCCTACAGGACTAAGCCATCCTAGGTCCTTCAGCCGAGCCATGGAATGGCTACTTTGGGAATGTTTTCTCAGGGTCCGCTGAGCTCCAATACTGTGGGCCAGGTTTACTGCTGGTATGAAAGCTGGCAGGACAGTGGGTAGGGAAGAGGAGCAGGAGCCCAGGGGGTGACTGGACTTGGCTGGGAGGCCTGGGTTGGTTCTAGACGCAGGGAGGCCTATCCAGCTGTCTCCATTGTGCTTAGAAAACACCCAGCAAGATTACTGCAGACAGTGCAGCTCCAGGAGAGTGGGGACACCCAGAGCAGGCCAAATTTACAGGTGTACTCACACACGGTAGCCTAACCTATCGCGGAACCAGAGTAATTGTCAAGTAGAGCCAAGATATTTACTGCAAAGTGCTACAAATGGTCAAGTCTGAGGTAGGCTGACAGTGAGCAAGAGTGAGCCAGCTCCCCCAGCAGCCTCCTGCATAGCCTTGCCACCCCTCCCTTCTGGGCTTGGGTTTCTTCTGGGCCCTTGCTTCATCTGTCCCTGAGCTCATCACACTGCATTATACTGTCAATTGGCCAAGTCTTGCCATCTTCCCTCGCTGGACCATAGTAAGAGGGTAGGGAAGCATGGCTCAGAGCCATGGCTGTGCATGGTCAGCAGTGCTGCTCTTTCTGTGACGGCTGCAGGGGATGGGGCCCAGAGAAGCATACACAGCTGATGGAACCCCCTGGATGTCAGAGTTGAGGGCCCTGATGCCTAGCTCAGACCTCATTCTAGAGCATGGCGTTGGGTAACCTGCAACGTGTCAGTGGCATCAGACTATAGCTGAGGGACCTAGGGATAGCAGGGATGCAGGGTAAAAACCATGCTGCTTGGTCTTCCTCTTCTACTTGGTTTCCTGGCAGCAGACCCAGACTCCTGAACACTCCCTTGCTTTATGCCTGACCGATGACCTCTCAAGACTGGCTGTACGTTACCTTGAGGTTATATACGTGTCATCATGGAGGCCCCAGCCCAAATATCACTTTCTCAGACTTTTCCTAATCACTCTAAAAATCAGTTACCCATCTTCTATCTATCCTACATTACAGTAACTTTTTTTTCATGTTACTTAGAACCATCTAAAGTGATTGATTGATGTAGTCAGTGTGTCTTCCTAACCAGGAGACAATCCCCATGAGGGCGGAGGGTTGTCTTATTCCCTTTTGCAACCCCAGTGCCTGATGTGTACTCTGTGGGTGAGAAGGTAGTGAGGAATGAATGTGGAGTAGAGGGGGCAAGCAATTAATGCCCATTCCATACCTGAATGTGGAAATCAGCCTTCACCAGAGAGTTCTGGGAGTATCCTGACCAGGACCACCCACAAGGGTCTTTTTAAAGAGCAATCTCAACTGCCAGAGCTCCCAGTACACACACCCAAAGGGAGGGAGAGAGCTGGGAAGAGAAGGATAGGCCATTATGATGAGTCAGAATTTGCATTATTCTTCACATACCCATAAAAATTTTATCAAATTTTGAAATCTGGTATTTGTAATAATCCCATTCTCCACCTGACTGGCAGTGGCATTGGTGATATCAGTATCAGCCCCGACTGGAAGCAGAAGAACCCCAGATGGGTTTGGCCTGATAGGTGAGTTCCCAAATTCAATGGAAGGAAGAGGTTGAGGGTGGAGGGGAACCTTGAGATTTTCCCTCAGACTCTTAGATATTCTTGAAAAATAGAAACAGTCACCAAAATAACTAAAGAAATCCACTAAGCCTTTTTCCTTCCTCAAATTCCCAAGAGAACATAACCTTTTTCACATCTCTCCCTGCCATGGTATAAGGTGCCCAGCAGGGCAGTCTGGAAGACACAGGAAGTGCCCTAGGAATGCAGATACCCTCTGCTAATGGAGGGGAATTCAGCTCTTCTCCTCCTTGGATTTTACCGGGCCTTCCTTTCCAGGAGAAATCCCCTTCCAGGGGCTGTCTTGGGGGTCTGCTCTGTAAAAAGGAAGGTTCTGTTTCTGTTTCTAATTGAAGGCTGGCATTCAAGCCAAGGAAGGAGATATTAATTACCACAAATGGATGGAGATTGCCCCTCAGAGCTTTGTAAATTCCACACCACCTCTTGTTTCGTGGCTGTGGGCCTCGGTTTACGGTATGCCCTGCCAGAAATGAAAACCTTTCATCAGTGCAGAAGCAGGGCCTCACTGCTGCTGTGTTTGGGCTACAGAACTGAGGTGGAACGTGTTATTTTAGGGTGTTGCCAAGAGTCAGAGCTGTGATTCGAACAGCAAACTCAATTACCCTCACTTTTTCAGTTTTTAAAAATAAGAAATAACATTTTAGGTCATAATTTATCTTGTTGATATCGTATTTATTTATTTAGGTCAAGAGAGGTAATTTAAGTTAAATTCATTCAGTGGACTTTCAGTTATGGGAAGAGGGAAAATAAACTTTCTGTTACCAGAGGGATTTTGTGTGCAAACACACACGAACTTGCGCATGCTTGCACAAACAGATGTAAACACACACAGAACTATAGCACGCAAGTCAAACAGAAACATGTCATTTAGGATAGAAATGTACCCTGTAAGCTACAAGAGAATGTTATTTAAAAATAAGAGAGATAGAATCAATTTAAATGTAAGTTTTCAAACATTTTCCCGCAGGATAAAATCAAAATATAACAGAGTGGTACTCTATATGGCTAGAACATCTGGAAACTCAGCCTTTTAGACAACACATTGTTTATGAGGCTCCACTGTGTGCACTATTAGGCACTATTTCTACTGAGAGGTGAAAAGCTTGGATCCATGCTAGCCCACATGAAATCCTAGGGACATGACAAGGAACTACATTGTATATTATATAAGAGGTTGGCAATAGAAGAAAAATGAAATAAGGAGACATTTACAGGGAGAATGAGCAGAAGCTTCTGGGACAAATGGAGAAAGAAAAATGGGAGCCAATAAGGAATCATCAACTGATGAGAGGGAGTAAAATATTAAAAACGTTTGTTGGATGAATGAACAAAGCACCTGATCATAAGGTGGTAGAATGGGAAACCCCTCTAGTGACTTGGCCTGCTGGGACATGCCACTTTCTGAGACAAATCACATGACGTCTCAGAAAGATCCCATGGAGACCCGTGACTCCGGGGCATTTCTATAACTACTCATAAATGTGTTCTTCTAGCTATTAAAAGAAACAGAGAAAATTTGGGAGGAAAAAAGAAATATAGATACCTGAGCTTAGAAATCTTTTGGATAAAGGAATCATAAATGTAAATTAAAAGTCACAGCTGAGCCAACTGTATGCCACATCCTCTTTACATAAGAAAAACCATATTTCAGAAAGCAAAGCTGTGGCCAGCCAGTTCTGGCAAGGTCTGAGTTGTAGGAATTCATTTCCTGCATCCATTGCATGCTTTCGGCTTGAGTTATGTGGGCAGCCTCATCTGATCTGACAGCCCAGACTTCTACCATCTGAAGGCAACAACTTGGCATGTGGAAGTTTTGTGACTTATTATTATCCAGTCTTTTCTCTTCTGTATTTTCTGCTCATGATGAGCTGGCAAACTAGGGATGCAGTATTAGCTTCCTGTGACTGCTTATAACTAATGATCACAAACTTGTTGGCTTAAAAAAAATGTATTTTCTCATAGTTCTGCAGTCCTGAAATCTGAAATCAAGGTGTCATCAGGGCCATGCTCCCTCTAGAGGCTCCAGGAAGAGTCCATTCCTGGCCTCTTGTAACTTCTGGTGGCTTCCCAGCAGTCTTTGGTGTTCCTTGGCTTGTAGCCCCATCACTCCAATCTCTGTCTTCTCATCACCTGCTCCTCTTCTGTCACTCTCCTCTATACATATTATAAGGATACTTGTCATTGGACTTAGTTCTCACCTGGATAATGCAGAACGTTCTCATCTCAAGATGTTAAACTTAATCATATCTGCAAAGACCCTTTTGCTAAAGAAGGTAACATTCACAGGTTCCAGGGATCAGGACGTGGACATATCTGGGGACCCCCATTCAACCCACTACAGATGCCATCACAGAATTGTCCATGGTGCTGGTATACCTTTCAAAGGGGCTGACCTTGAGGAGATGCTGTGAAAACTTAGAGGGAAGGTAATGCAGCATAGCTCCTCTTCAGATGGCAAGAAAGACAATGGTTCCAAATTTGAGCAGCAGGACAGGGGCCACATTTCAAAGCGCATTTGAGCTTCTCTCTCACACTTCCTCCATGGCTTTCTTAACCTTTCAAGTGTCTGTCTGCTAAATAAAATCAGAACTATCTCAGCTAAATTGAAACCCACAGATTTCAAAATGATTATGAAATCATTTTGCCTACCCAAACTTTCCTCCCTCCCTTCTTCCCTCCCTCCCCATTCCCATTCCATAGAAGGAAAGATTTAGCAGCTTGTGGGCCTTTGAAATGTCAGAGGCTTCGTTATTTTCCAGAATAGGTGTATAGTTCGTGGTGAGTGAAGACGCTTCATGCTGCATTAGGCTTAGTTCACTAAAGAGAAGCTGATAGGAGAAGAATTAATTACAGTTTAACAGTAATAATAAAAAGCAAAACAAGAGATGGAGATAAAATAGCCAAGGGAACAAATGGTATTCCGAGAAGAATGGTGTCTATTCACCGTGGAAAATTTATATGTAGAATAAATGCTGGGAATTGGGACACAGAAGAGGCAATCAAAGGCCCAAGGAGGCTCCAGCAAGCAGGGGCTGCTTTTCACTGAATTGTCTTATTAGCTGGCTGGAGGTATAAATAAATTCCTCCAGTGTCTTTGTTGTCTGACAAGATGGAAAGCAGAATGAGTCCTGACGGGGCAGGGGGTGGGGGATTTGAGGAGAGGGAGGATGACCCTGACAGCCCTTGGAACCAGGGCTGGGAGGGAGTCTGCCAGTGGGAAAAGAATAGCCAGCGAGGAAGGTGTCGGCTTCCTTTCATGGCAGAGGCAACTGGGTGTGGGCTGCACTGAGGGCCAGGGAGGGGCTGGGATTCCCAGGGCTGAGAGGCTTTGTCCTGAGGCCAAAAGCATGGCTTTATCATGGCAAATCCTACTCTGTGTCACCACAGCATGTACTGGGAGCAACAGTCGGGAGCCACAAAGCCTACCTCAGGGTGCACTCAGCCACCAACTTTCAATCACAGCACCCTTGATAGACTGCCATGTGTGACTGTTTGCAAGGCATTTTACACAAGACTTGTTACAATGAATGGAAGTACCAACATTTGTGAATAATTAATATTTTTAGAACAAGGAGATTCTGGGAAGATGGCAGTTGTGACAATATAGCTGCATTTTTAAAAATCTGCTTCATTGAGGTATATAATTCACATACTATACAATGGAATGGTATTTAGTATATCCACAGAGTTGTGGAAGCATCATCACAATCAATTTAGGTCATTTTCATCACCCCTATAAAGAAACCCCATCCCAACAGCAGTGACTCCCCATCCCGCCCCCGACAGCCACACCTTCAGCCCTAGGTAATCACTAATCGACTTTCTATCTCTATAGATTTGTCTCTTCTGGACTTTTCATATAAGTGGGTCATATAATAGTTGTTCTTTTGTGTTTAGCTTATTACACTTAGCATAATGTTTTCAAGGTTCATCCATATTATAGCATGGGTCAGAATTTCATTCCTTTTTAAGGCTGCATAATATCCCATTGTATGTATATGGTACATCATCCATTTGTGGACATTTGGGTTGTTGCCACTTTTTGGCTATTATGAATAATGCCTCTATAAACATTTGTGTGCAAGCTTTCATGTGGGCCATTCTTATGGTACTGATTATAAAGTCTGAGAACCACTGATCTACAACATAAAAACATGACAAGGTATGGTAACAACTCCAAAATATTAGTAGGTGGGTATAAGCTACTGACAACTGCAAGAATCATGTGATTTTGGAAACTGTGTGGGAAGAAAGGAGAGAAAAGGACTCTAGTATTCTTGAAAGCCAACCCACAAATTGCCTTGGAAATTTTGGTGGCTTAATCTGAGAACATCAACCAAAAGTTGGAGGAAGTTTCATAGGATCCCGTTTGCATATGAGTGCCAAGGGATCTCTAGAAGGTGGAAAATGTTGGAATACTCTGGACTCTCTGAGTTTTTTAAACTAACACATCAAATTTTGTTACAGGATAAACTGCACTCAAAAGTACTCGCTGGGAACAGAATTTAAATGAAGCATCATGGGGATGGGGGGAGCAGAAAGAAGGAGGGAATAAAAGTGAGAGACAAGAGCAATGGTGACTCAGCTTAGAAAATATTTGGCCATATTTTTTTAAAAATCACTTTGTGGGCTGGGTGCGGTGGCTCACACCTGTAATCCCAGCACTTTGGGAGGCTGAGGCAGGTGGATCACCTGAGGTCAGGAGTTCAAGGCCAGCCTGACCAATATAGTGAAACCCTATCTCCACTAAAAATACAAAAATTAGCTGGGCGTGGTGGTGTGCTCCTGTAGTCCCAGCTACTCAGGAGGCTGAGACGGGAGAATTGCTTGAACCTGGGAGGCGAATGTTACAATGACCCGAGATGGCACCACTGCACTTCAGCCTGGGTGACAGAGTAAGACTCCATTTCAAAAAAACAAAACAAAACAAAACAAAACCAAAAAAAACCCTACTTTGTGAAAGTGAGCTTCCAGGATAGTAAATCTAGGAAGATTATACCGGCCTACCTTTTTCTCCTGAAAGTACAAAAAAATTCTCTGATTAAAAATGAGGAAATCGAGACACATTTTAAAGAAAAATCTAGAAACAAATGAAAGTGAAAACACAACATACCAAAACCTGTGGGATACAGCAAAAGCTGTGCTAGGAGGAAGGTTTACAGCATTAAACGCCTACATCAAAGAACTAAAAGGTCACAAATTAATAACCTAATAATATATCTTAAGGAACTTAGAAAAAAGAACAAAGACAGGTAGCAGAAGAAAAGAAACAACAAAGATTAGAGCAGAACTAAATAAAATAGAAAGAAAAAATACAAAGGATAAACAAAATTAAAAATTGGTTCTTTGAAAAGATGAACAAAATTATAAACCACTAGCTAGACTAACCAAGAACAGAAGAAAGAAGATCCAAGAAAACACTATCAGAAATTAAAAAGGAGACATTACAACTGATACCACAGAATTAAAAAAAAAATCATCTGAGACAGGTATAAACAACTATACACTAACAAAGAAGAAAATCTAGAGGATATGGGTAAATTCCTGGAAACATACAACCTCCTGAGATTGAACCAGGAAGAATTGAACAGACCAATAATGAGTGGTGAGATTGGATTTGTAATAAAAAAAAAAACAAAAAACTTCCCCTCCCCAGAAAGCCCATGATTAGATGGATTCACAGCTGATTCCTACCAAACATACAAAGAAGAACTAACACAAATCCTTCTGAAACTATTCCATAAAATCGAGGAGGAGGGAATTCTCCGTAATTCATTCTACAAGGCCAGTATCACCCGATACCAAAATCAGAAAAGGACACAACAAAAAAAGAAAATTACAGACTGATATCCCTGATGAACATAGAAACAAAAATCCTCAACAAAATACTAGCAAATTGAATCCAATAGTACATCAAAAAGATAATACACCATGATCAGGTGAGATTCATCCCAGGGATGCAAGGATGTTTCAACATATGTGAATCAATAAATGTGATACATCACATAAACAGAATTAAGGACAAAACCATGTGATCATCTCAATAGACACAGAAAAAGCTTTGATAAACTTCAGCATCCCTCAACAAACTAGGCATAGAAGGAATATGTTATATTCCTTAGAAGGAATAATATGCTTAGGAATAAGTATGTTTAAACATAAGGCCACACATGACAAACCCACAGCCAACATACTTAACAGGGAAAAGTTAAAAGCATTCCCTCTGAGACCTGGAAATAGACAAGGATGCCCACTTCCCTGCTCTTATTCAACATAATACTAGAAGTCCTCACCAGCGCAATCAAGCAAGGGAAAGAAATAAAAGGCATCCAAATTTGAAAAGAAGACGTCAGATTATTCCTATTTGCTATCATGTGATCTTATATCTGGAACACCCTAAAGACTCCACCAAAAAATTATTACATTTTATTAATTAATTCAGGAGTTTCAGAATGCAAAACTAACATATAGAAATCAATAGCATTTGTATACACCAATAACTGTCTAGCTGAGGACTGAAAAAAGAAGGCAATCCCATTTATAATAGCTGCAAAAAAAATAAATAGGAATATATTTAACAACAAAAAAGTGAAAGATCTCTATAAAGAGAACTGTAAAACACTTATGAAAGAAATCATAGATGACATAAACAAGTGGAAATACATCCCACGGTAGTGAATTGGAGGAACTGATATTGTTAAAATAATCATACTACTTAAAGCAATCTACAGATTCAACATAATCCCTATCAAATTACCAATGTCAATTTTTACAGAATTAGAAAAGACAATCCTAGAATTCATATGGAACCAAAAAAGAGCTTGAATGGCTGAAGCAATTCTAAGAAAAAAGAACAAAGCTGGAAGCATCACATTACCTGACTTCAAATTTTACAAGTCTATCGTGACTAAAACAGCATGGTACTGGTATAAAAATAGAGACATGGATCAATGGAGCAGAATATAACCTAGAAATAAAGCCACATCCCTACAACCAACTGATCCTCAACAAGTCAATGTATACTGGGGAAAGGACACCCTGTTCAATAAATGGTGCTGGGAAAACTAGATATCCCATATGCAGAAGAGTGAAACTAGACCTATACCTCTCATCATATACAATAATTAACTCAAGATGTACTAAAGGCCTAAATGTAAGACCAGAAACTATAGAAATCCTAGAAGAAAACCCAGAAAAAACTCTTGTGGACATTGGCTTAGGCAAAGAATTTATGACCAGCCCTCAAAAGCAAATGCAACAATAACAGAAATAGATAAATGGGACTTAATTAAACTAAAAAGCTGTTGCACCTTTTTTTGTCAGCAAACAAGACAACCTACAGAATGGGAAAAAGTATTTGCAAACTATGTATGCAACAAAGGGCTAATCCAGAATCTACAACAAACTCAAACCATTCAACAAGAAAAAACAACCCCATTAAAAAGTGGGCAAAGGACATGCACATTTTTCAAAAGAAGACATCCAAGCAGCCAGGAAACATATGAAAAAATGCTGAACATCACTAATCATCATAGAGGTGAAAATCAAAACCACAGTGAGATGCTATCTTATACCAGTCAGAATGGCTATTATTAAAAAGTTAAAATACAACAGATATTGGTGAGGATGCAGAGAAAGGGAACACTTATACACTGTTGGTGGGAATGTAAATTAGTAAAAACCTTTATGGAAAACAGTATGCGGATTTCTGAAAGAACTAAAATAAAACTACCATTTGCTCTGGCAATCCTACTACTGGGTATCTACCCAAAGGAAAATAAGTCATTATACGAAAAAAGATACCTGCACTCATATGTTTATT
>NW_012101276.1:143621-149500 GCF_000951045.1 Mandrillus leucophaeus | reverse complement strand
AAAAATGCTGAACATCACTAATCATCATAGAGGTGAAAATCAAAACCACAGTGAGATGCTATCTTATACCAGTCAGAATGGCTATTATTAAAAAGTTAAAATACAACAGATATTGGTGAGGATGCAGAGAAAGGGAACACTTATACACTGTTGGTGGGAATGTAAATTAGTAAAAACCTTTATGGAAAACAGTATGCGGATTTCTGAAAGAACTAAAATAAAACTACCATTTGCTCTGGCAATCCTACTACTGGGTATCTACCCAAAGGAAAATAAGTCATTATACGAAAAAAGATACCTGCACTCATATGTTTATTGCAGCACTATTCACAATAGCAAAGAGAATTAACCTAAGTGTCCATCAACAGAAGACTGGATAAAGAAAATGTGGTGTGTGTGTGTATATATATATATAATTTTTTCCATGGAATACTACTCAGCCATAAAAAAGAATAAAATTATGTCTTTTGTAGCAACATGAGTGGAACTGGAGGCCATTATCCTAAGTGAAATAACTCAGATTCTGGGCTTAATATCTAGGTGATGGGTTGACAGGCGCAGCAAAGCCATGGCACACGTTTATCTATGTAACAAACCTGCACATCCTGCACATGTACCCTGGAACTTAAAATAAATAAATGAACTGATTAAAGAAACAACTCAGAAACAAAGTCAAATACCACATGTTCTCACTTATAAAGTGAAAGCTAAACAATGGATACACATGGGCATGCAGAGTAAAGTAACAGACACTGGAGGCTACAAAAGATGAGGGGGTGGGAAGGGTGTGAGGGTTGAAAAGTTACCTATTGGATACAGAGTTCACTATTTGGGTGATGGGTACACTAAAAGTCCAGACTTCACCACTGTACAAAAGATGCAGGTAAGAAATTTGTACTTGTATGCCCTAAACATATGCAAATTTAAAAAATGAAACAGAAACAAAATACCTAAAAAAGAAAGAGATGAGCAACAGAAAATGATCATGAGCAAATTCCATACAAAGTCACATAAGAGAAAGGAAAATAAGGGATAGAATGTTGTGACAGATAATGAAGTCATGTTAGAAAGACGTGCTTATAAAACAGGTAAAACTTGTAACCTAATACATTAAATGAACCAAAAGAAATTAAGAAAAATGATAAGCATATGAAGTAATAGTGTAATCAGGTTAGAAAAATTTAGAAGGGAAATAATTTGAGAAAAGGAAGATTTGAAAAGAGAAATGACAACTCCAGAAAGGAAAAGAAATAAAAAACAGTTTCATAAATGAAGATTAAAATGGAAGGGACATGTTTTAATTTTCTACTGCTACATCATTTTTTACCCCAGAATTTAGTGGAATGCACCAACAACAATTGTATCATGCTCATGGATTCTAGGCTTAATTGGGACAACTTGAATGGTCAGGGGCTGAGACAGCTGGGATTAGATTTAGATCGACTTCCAAGATGGCTTCTTTAATTACCTATCTGGCACTTGAGGTAGGATGGCTGGAGCAGAGGTTCAGCTAGGACTGGCCATTGGAATGCCGACAGGTAGCCCCTCCAGCATGATGTTCTTGAGGTAGTTGGGCTTTAATACATGTTGACTCAAATTTCTAAGAGTAAGGGTTCCAAAGACCAAGGCAGACCTACTTAGTCCTTCATGACCTAGCCTTGGAAGTCTCATAGCATCACTTGCACTGTAGTCTATTAGTCAAAGCAGTCACAGGCCCACCCAGATTTAAAGGGAGGAAACATAGACTCTACTTCTTGGTGGAGGAGTGTCAAAGAATTTTTGTCTATTTTTCTCAGTTTTGTTAAAGTATAATTTGCATACAATAAAACAAATCCATTATAATTGTGTAGTTTGATCACTTTTGGTAGTTATATACAAGTTTGTAACCACTAACAGTCAAGATATAGAACAATTTTATCATCTTAAAATGTTTCCTCATGCCTCTTTCTAGCCATATTTCAGACAACCACAGAACCCAAATATGAATGAACACCAGCTGTAAAGGAGAAAACTTTTAAAATCAAAGGCAAATGAAGAAGACCCAATACATGTGGAATAAAAATCCTGAAGATGAAAATCAAACCAATAGAATAAAACAAATGCAAACATATTTAGAGTAAGAAAACTTTCATGAAATAAAACAGACTTGAAACTTTATAGTGAAAGGTGTATTTTTGTATCTGGGAAAATCAACCTAAAGCAGCCAATATTCTAGTGGAACTACTGACTTCAAAGTAAAAGAAAAAAAAGTTCTTAAAAGACATTGGCAAAAAGACCAAGTCATTAATAAGAGAAAGAAAATTAGATTGCCATTAGACTTTGGACACATTTTTGCTAGAAGACCATGAAGCAACATATTTAAAATACTCCAGGAAATAAACTGTGAAGCAAGGATTTTATAGCAAACAAGCTGATCTTCAAATATAAAGACAGACACACTGTTATGAAATGCAAAACACTCAGGGAATGTTGTTCTTATGAATCCGTCCTGAGGAATCCACTAGAGAATGTACTTCAAAAGACCAAAATGACTGGAGAAGTATCAGCACAAAGACTGCTGATAAGCATGAAAGACATGGTTTCCTGTAGAATTAAGACTAAATGATGGTTCTTAGCAAGAAAGAAAAATATGAACAGCTTTATGTCCTGACAATATAAATAGAGCACAATTATCAAAAATGGGAGAAGGATGGAGAAAGTACGTAAGAAGTTCAATAAGCTTGAAAACTGTCTTGTAGAGTACAGCAGGGAAATTATAGTTAATAACAATTTATCATATATTTGAAAATAGCCAGAAGAAAAGAATCGTAATGTTCTCAACACAAAAAGAAAAGACAAATGTTTGAGATGATGAATATTCTAATTGTCCTGATTTGATCATTACACATTGCATACAGGTATCAAAGTATCACATATATCCCCAAAATATATATAATTACATGTATCAATTTTAAAAATCTTCCTTGTAGGTTTTAATGGGGAGTAAAAGGATATTATTGCAGCTTAGATTTGGAGAAGACATAGAGAAAGAGGAAGTTACTAGGTAACTTCAATATCACTCATGGGGAAAGGGGGATCAATCAATAGGCAAGAGCATGAAAAACAGGAGATTAGGAGTAAACGTTTTAGAATTGTTATAAAGGTAACAATCAGAATGAAAATATAAATTTGCCTACATTTAAAAGATATACCCTCCCTGATAAAAAAAAAAGAGACCAAATAAAAGAAGCCATAAAGGCAAATATTATTTCTATAAGATATACTTCCAATATAAAACAAGATGACAACATTTTAGAGGTCAACCTATCAATAACGTCAGTGTACTCAAATGGTCTTAACCTAAAACAAAATGATTTTCAGCTAGCCAAGCAAAATTCATTACCACATGGTACAAAGGAAATAGCAGATTTATAAAGGTTAAAATAAACATTTAGACAAATATATATCCAGCAAATGCAAATTTTTAAAAAATAGAGGTCGTAATCTAAGTAAAGGACAAGATAAAATTCAGACCAAAATCATTAGAAGAGACAAAGAAGGACACAAGTGCTAAAGGATACAATTCACAATGAAGAAATATGGGTTATTAATATTTATGCACCCAAGACACAGCATCAACTTACGTAAAATTTAAACTAGAGGACATGCAAGGAGAACTAGACATATATATACTAAGAACAGAAGAACTTAACACATTTTGCTCAATCCAAGATTAAGCAGGCAAAACTTAGATATACATCCAACTCGACCCTGATGCTAGAGAATACACCTTCTTTTCCTTTTTATTTATTTTTTTAAGAACAGTGTTTCACTCTGTCACCTAGGCTGGAGTGTAATGGTGCAATCATGGGTTACTACAGCCTCAACCTTCTGTGCTCAAGCAATCCTCCCGCCTCAGCCTCCCAAGTAGCTGGGACTATATGTGCACACCACGACACCTGGATAATTTTTTTATTTTTTTGTTCAGACACAGTCTCACTATGTTGCCTATGCTAGTCTCAACTCCAGGCCTCAAGCAACCCTCCTGCCTTAGCCTCCCAAAGTGTGGGCATTACAGGCATGAGCCATCTTGTGTCCAGCCTATGTCTTTTTAAATGCCAACATAGAGCATTCATGAACATTGACCAATACATTTCAAAGGCCATAGGAAATATAAAGCAAATTCTTTATCCATAATGCAATAAAACTAGAAAGTAATAACAGGAAAAGCAAAAAAGCCCTTCTTTCTGGGAATTTTTATATTTTATAAAAGAACTCTTCAGTCAGAGACAGTATAAAATGAAATTTCAAAATGTCTTAACAACTATTGTAATGAAAACATATCAGAATTTATGAGATATAGCTAATGCAGTTCATTGGTTGAAAATGTGTAGCATTAAATAAAATAGCTAGAAGAAGAGAATTGAAATAAAAATTCTAATTTAAAAAAATGAAAATACCTAACTGAAAAAGCTAAAAAATAATAATGAAAACACAGGGAACAAATGTAAGAGATAAAAAATCAATAAACTTTTTAAGTGTTAATGAGTTAGAAAATAGAAAGGCAGTACAAATAAGTTTTTTAATCCAAGTCAACTTCTTTAAAAAAAAAAATAGCAATTTGCTAACTTAATTAAAAAAAGAAAGCACAAATGTACAAAAATAACTATAAAACAGTGTGTTACCGAATGCAGGTTCAGCTGGTTACAAAACAAATTAGCAAGATTGAGATATGGTAGAAGTAGAGTGACTTTATTATAAACCAAAGCTAGCAGTGGGGAAAACAGTCCAGGCTCTTGCCTTAATGGAACCACTTCAAATTTCCAAGCAAAATGCAAGGGCTAAAGAAGGGGAAGCCTTGGCATGGAGGACACGCAGGGGGCGAGGCAGTGCAGGTCTACGTGACTTGTTGCGATGACTCGTCTTGAGTTATGGACCCCTCTGGTGAATGGGGTGGCATTTTCTTGGGCTCAGTTGGGTTGTAAATTAACTCTATCCTTGAAGCAATCTCCTGGTCGGGGAGATTTCCACAGGTGCCTGTATTGTTTCAACATTTAGTCTCTGGAACTTTTGTGTAAAAGTGAGTTGTTGAGTGAGAGACAAGAAAAAGCACTTTTGCTTAAAAAAAACATAGAATTAGATGCACTAGCAATGTGAGGGGGTGCCTAGTGATAAAGTGAACACAAAGAAAAAAAATTAAAAATAGGGTACTCAGTTACAAAAGGAAAATTTAAAAATCGTGAGAAGTTACTTTGCCCTAACTCTGTGAAAATAACTTTGAAAACCTAGATGAAATGACACATTTCTAGAAAAAGTTATCAAGATTGATCCCTATATAGAAAATTTTATAAACCAGTGTTTGGAAAATTCAAAGTAAAAAGATTACATAAAAATACCATAAAAACCATCAGGTCTAAATGATTTCACTTGGGAATTCTATCAAATATTTTTAAATTAGATAATCCATTATTTAAAGTTAGGCAATCCAATATGATATAAAATGGCAAATTCCAAGTTTAATTTGTGAACCAGGTATAACATTAATCTCAAAACCTCACTGAGATTAAATCAAAAAACCATATATGTCATTTATGGATTTTACTGCAAAAACTATAAATTATTTCTTTTTGCGGACAACATCACAGATCTCCAAAACCCAAATGGAAAAGGTGCTACAGATGAGAAGAAAATTTTGTAAAGCAGTGAATTATAAAATCAACATATAAAAATCTATAGCATTCATATATACAAACCAAACCAGTTTAAAGAGCTAATGGAAGAGACTATTCCATCTATGACACCACAAAGAAAACAAAATACCTAGGCATAAACTTAACAATAAATATCCAACATGTACATGAGAAAAACAATATTCCTGAAAGACTCCAAGTGGACCTAAG
>NW_012101276.1:140823-143096 GCF_000951045.1 Mandrillus leucophaeus | reverse complement strand
CCCCTTCTCACATGCCTTGCCCTATGCATCTCTTCGTCTGTATCCTTCATGACATCCTTTATGATACACTGGTAGTTGTTAAGCTTTTCCCTGCGTTCTGTGAGCTGCTCTAGCACATTAATTGAACTCAAGGAGGGAGTTATGGCATGGGACCCAATTTGTAGCCAGTCAGTAAGAAGCACAGGTAAAAACAACGTGGAGCTTGTGATTAGCGTCTGAAGTTGGGGGCCAGTTTTAGAGACTGAACCCTTAACCTGTGGGATCTGATACTATCTCCAGGTACATAATGTCAAAATTGAACTGAATTAGAGGACGTCCAGCTGATGTTTGCTGCAGAATCGATTGCTTGCTTGGTGAGCAAGGAAATACCCTACACACAGCTGGTCATAGAGGTCTCTGTATTGATTGTTGTTGAGTGAGAGACAAGAAAAAGCACTTTGAGTTTGTGTTTTTCTACACACATGTATAATAAAATAAACTATGGAACAGAATAGAAATACAGAAGTTGGTTCAATTGCAAATGGAAATTTAGAATATGAAAAAAATTAGTGGCAAAAAGATGGCATTTCTAATTTACATTGGGATATCTAGATAGCTGTATGAAAAGATAACATTAGTTTCATTTATTATATCATATACCAGAATATTTTCCAAATGGGTCAGAGATTTAAATATTTTTAAATGAACTAATACAAATTAGTCTTTATAACCCAGGAGTTGGAAAATATGTCCTAATTATAATACAAAATCTAGAAATCATAAGGAAAAAGATAAATTTTATTACATCAAATTTTTATGACCAAAAAAGTGCCACAAGCAAAGTAAAAAGACAACCACAAAAAATTTGCATCTTTTATTACAAAAGGACTAATATTACAAATATGTAAAGAATTTCTAAAAATAGACAAGAGAAAAAACTTACAGAAAAATAGGTTAGAGATAAGGACAGTCAATCAGAAAAATAAATGCAAATGTCTCTTAACCATGTGAAAAGATGTGCAACCTCTCTCATAAGAGAAATGCAAATTAAAACACTCTGAGATAACATTTCACACATGGAATTGGCAAAAATTCATGTTGGATTATGTCAGGGTACTTCAGAGAAACAGAACCAATTGAACATACATAGAGAGAAAGAGAAAATAGATTTATAAGGAATTGGTTTACATGATCATGGAGGCTAAAAGGCCCCCAAGACCTGCAGGCAGCAAGCTGGAGACCCAGGAGAGCCAATGATATACTCCTAGTCCAAGTCCAAGGGCCTGAGAATCTGAAAAATCAGTGGTATAAAGTCCAGCCTGAGTTTGGGTCTGAGACTGAAGGCAGGAGAAGACCAATATCCCACCTTGAAGAAAGGCAGAGGGAGAGAATTATCTTATTGAGCCTTTTTGTTCTATTCAGGCCTTCAGTGAATTCAATGAGGCCCATCCACATTGGGGAGGGCAATCTTCTTTGCTCAAACTACTGACCCAAATATTAATCTCTCCCTGGTGGTCTAGTGGTTAGGATTCAGTGCTCTCAAATGTTAATCTCATCCAGAAACATCCCCAAAGACACACCCAGAAAAAAGTTTAAGCAAATATCTCGGCACTCCTATGACCCAGTCAAACTGACACCTAAAATTAACCATCAAAGACTTATGTGGAAAAACATGTTCTAATTCATTGCTGGTAGGAATGCAAATTTTTATAACCACTATGAAAGAGAATTTGGTAATATCTAACAAAATTACATATGTAGTTATCCTTTGACCCAGAAATTACACTTTTAGGAATAAATCTTAAAGATACGGTGGCAAAAATATGAAAAGATGCAAGCACAATGCTATTCATTACAGCACTATTTGTAATAGTAAAACACCAGAAACAATCCAAAAGTTCACCAATAAGGGGCTAGTTGAATACACTATGATACAATCGTATATAATGAGGTTCCATGTAATTGAAAACAAGGAATGAGAAATCTCTCCACATACCATTGTTTAGTGATCTTGAGAATATTGTGTTAACTGAGAAAAGAAAATACAGTTAAAAAGATGTAAAATATTCTACCATTTATCTAAGAAAAGAGAGCTACATATATATTAAATATATTTGTATATATTATGTGCATATGCATTTACATGTATTAAAAACAATAGAATGATTTAAAAATCTTTCGAATTCTTATGGCGGAAGAAAAGGAAAAGGGCAGAGAAAACAGGTTAGGAGCTAGACTTCTTGAAATATATCTTGTTTTATAAATTAGACTTTGGAACCAATAAATAATTATAA
>NW_012101276.1:135322-138918 GCF_000951045.1 Mandrillus leucophaeus | reverse complement strand
AGAAAAATAGGTTAGAGATAAGGACAGTCAATCAGAAAAATAAATGCAAATGTCTCTTAACCATGTGAAAAGATGTGCAACCTCTCTCATAAGAGAAATGCAAATTAAAACACTCTGAGATAACATTTCACACATGGAATTGGCAAAAATTCATGTTGGATTATGTCAGGGTACTTCAGAGAAACAGAACCAATTGAACATACATAGAGAGAAAGAGAAAATAGATTTATAAGGAATTGGTTTACATGATCATGGAGGCTAAAAGGCCCCTAAGACCTGCAGGCAGCAAGCTGGAGACCCAGGAGAGCCAATGATATACTCCTAGTCCAAGTCCAAGGGCCTGAGAATCTGAAAAATCAGTGGTATAAAGTCCAGCCTGAGTTTGGGTCTGAGACTGAAGGCAGGAGAAGACCAATATCCCACCTTGAAGAAAGGTAGAGGGAGAGAATTATCTTATTGAGCCTTTTTGTTCTATTCAGGCCTTCAGTGAATTCAATGAGGCCCATCCACATTGGGGAGGGCAATCTTCTTTGCTCAAACTACTGACCCAAATATTAATCTCTCCCTGGTGGTCTAGTGGTTAGGATTCAGTGCTCTCAAATGTTAATCTCATCCAGAAACATCCCCAAAGACACACCCAGAAAAAAGTTTAAGCAAATATCTCGGCACTCCTATGACCCAGTCAAACTGACACCTAAAATTAACCATCAAAGACTTATGTGGAAAAACATGTTCTAATTCATTGCTGGTAGGAATGCAAATTTTTATAACCACTATGAAAGAGAATTTGGTAATATCTAACAAAATTACATATGTAGTTATCCTTTGACCCAGAAATTACACTTTTAGGAATAAATCTTAAAGATACGGTGGCAAAAATATGAAAAGATGCAAGCACAATGCTATTCATTACAGCACTATTTGTAATAGTAAAACACCAGAAACAATCCAAAAGTTCACCAATAAGGGGCTAGTTGAATACACTATGATACAATCGTATATAATGAGGTTCCATGTAATTGAAAACAAGGAATGAGAAATCTCTCCACATACCATTGTTTAGTGATCTTGAGAATATTGTGTTAACTGAGAAAAGAAAATACAGTTAAAAAGATGTAAAATATTCTACCATTTATCTAAGAAAAGAGAGCTACATATATATTAAATATATTTGTATATATTATGTGCATATGCATTTACATGTATTAAAAACAATAGAATGATTTAAAAATCTTTCGAATTCTTATGGCGGAAGAAAAGGAAAAGGGCAGAGAAAACAGGTTAGGAGCTAGACTTCTTGAAATATATTTTGTTTTATAGATTAGACTTTGGAACCAATAAATAATTATAATTACAAAACAAATTAATTGGGTTAACGCTGTTACTAAAACTGAAAACCAAATGAAACAAGGAACTCTCACAGCATATCCAGTTTGTGGCTAACATGACAGAAAGGAATTTTTCCAAGTGACTTTAAAAGCCAGTAATTGACATAATAATACAGCAGTCTATGTATCCTTATACATCCTTAATGGGATATATCCTAAGGACAAAAAGAATAGAAAAAAATACCTAAACTGTTTCTAGTAATGTTATTGTTGTTAGTAGCGATGTTGTCATTCTGTCAAACACAGACTGTGGCTTGTGTATTAAGGGATAAATCAAGTGGGTAGTTAAGTTGGTGTCAATGAGAACTGAGATTTTCAACAAGATCAAAAAAGATACAGATGTTAACATTTTGTTGGAGTTAAATAAGAAAGCTATAGTTTTGACTTTGAATTGGAATTACCATCATAAATTCATAATGTATTTTATATATATTCTGTCAACATAAAGCACCTTGAAACAATGATAAACCCCATAGCAATAACCACTTCTAGTCCCAGATTGTGTATCTAAATACCATTTCCCATTAAAAAGAGTCAGGGTTTCTTTAAGGCTCCAAATCTGGAACAGATATGTACAGAGTGAGCCTGAAATATCTTTCCAAACTACCAGAAGCAAGGAAGCAATCACAGACTATTACGATCATATTAAAAAGACTCCTGAGCTGGCTTGAAGGCTCACACTGGCCCATATGGGACCATTTTAGCATTGTGTTCCTCCAGAAACTGACCCCAAGATAAGTATTTTAATGTAAAGTTTATCTGGGAAGTACAAGAACTACTGGTAGGGGAACAGGGAAGAGAGAGAGAGAAGGGAAGGCAGCCTATAAAAGGTGTATTATCAAACTAGGTACCGCAGTGGTGACTGGAGCTTAATCCTGTGGGGGAATTCTGGGAAATAGTGTAAGGTACATTTTTCAGTGTTATCCCACTCAAGGAGGTGAGGAAGTGCAGTAGTTACACACTGACTCCTGGCAGTAGCTTATTGGGGCCTTTTGGGGGTAGGTGTTAACTCTCCAGCCCTTCTTGATTTTGTATGTAACCAATTTGTAATTTTCTAGTAATTGCCTTCAAAAAAATAAAAAGAAACAGGCCGGGCGCGGTGGCTCACGCCTGTAATCCCAGCACTTTGGGAGGCCGAGATGGGCAGATCACGAGGTCAGGAGATCGAGACCATCCTGACTAACACGGTGAAACCCCGTCTCTACTTAAAAAAAATACAAAAATTAGCCGGGCGCGGTGGCGGGCGCCTGTAGTCCCAGCCACACGAGAGGCTGAGGCAGGAGAATGGCGTGAACCCGGGAGGCGGAGCTTGCAGTGAGTGGAGATCGCGCCACTACACTCCAGCCTGGAAGACAGAGCGAGACTCCGTCTCAAAAAAATAAAAAATAAAAAAATAAAAAGAAAAATAAAAAGAAACAGACAAAATTATTTTTAATAATAACTTTTATTTGACCCATCACATCCAAAATATTCTCACTTCAACATGTAATCAATATAAAAATTAATGAGATATTTTACATTCTTTTTCCAAACTAAATCCTCAAAATCAGTGTGTATTTCACACTTAAAGCACATCTCAGTTTGAATGCTAAATTTTCATCAGAAATACTTAAGCTGTATTTATATTTCATAAAATTTATGGTTGAAAAAGCAGATTCACATACCCAAGCTGTATTTAGATTTCATAAAATTTATGGATGAAAAAGCAGATTCACATACCCAAGTTGTTTCAAACTTCAGTTTTCCAATAACTGAATCAAGTATCACTTTTAAATTTAAATGTGTATTAATTAAAATTAAATACAATTTAAAATGTAGTCCTTCAGTCACACTAGCCACTTTCCAAATGCTCACTAGTCAAATGTGGTTAGTGGCTATTGTGTTGGATAGTGTACCATTACAGGATAAACTTGCTTTCTTCAACCAAAAAACTATAAAAGAAAAACAAAACTATGTAGTGAGAACATGCAGATTAAAGAAACTTCGGAGACATATCAATTCATCATTTTGTATGAATCTTATTTGAATTCTGAATCAAACAAAAAAATAATTAGGAAAATATCAGCTTCCAAAAATTCAGGTAGAGAATAGTACTTGGGGTACCAATTGGCCTTCTATTGAAAATTGTTGAAGTCATACACTGGGATCCTTACACTATTCACTCTACTTTTGTTTATGTTTGAAATTTTCTGTAGTAAAGGATAAATA
>NW_012101276.1:133285-135137 GCF_000951045.1 Mandrillus leucophaeus | reverse complement strand
GCGTAAAAAAGAAAGTGTTCCCAAGATAGCATATGACGTCGTCATGCCATGCATCTGAATGCCATCTGTTGCATTTGAGATCCCTGTTCTTTCCCCACTTAATATACTGTGAATGTATTTTTATTTGTGTACATAGAGATCTACCCCATAATTATAATGGCTCTATACCCTTCCATTGTGTGGATGTGTCATAATTATTTTAACGATTCCACTATTGATTGCTATTTGAGTTGCTTCCAAACATTCATTAATATAAACAAGGGTTGTGATGAGCATTCTTCCTCATACATCTTTTCACATCATGTGGTTATTTCCTTAGGATTCATTCCAAGAAGTGGAACTGCTGGGCAAAACAGTCATTAACAATTTTAAAAGCAGATCTTTGAAAAGATGAGGCCCACAGCACCAGAACTGGCCTACTGCCAGAGAGTTCTGTGGTTGCTCTAGGCCCCAGGAATTTGGTCCTGTGGCCACAGGGCACTGAGCTCCCTCTCTCAGGGCAGAGAATATCCTACTCCAGATTCTTACTCAGGAGGTCTGCACTGGCGTCCAGGAACATGAATCTTTAAACAGAGGTCCAGCCGATGCTGATGCAGATGGTCCAGGATCACTTCAGTAAATGAACACTTGTCAACCCTGTCTTCTCATCAGTGTCTCCTGAGAAGCTCTGAAAAATACTCAGGCCTGGGTGTGACCCTGGGAAATTTCTTTTTCAGTGGCTCTGAGGTAGGGCTGGTATATGAATATACTGACTATGTGAATACAAACATGAGATCATATCATAATGCATGCTGCCTTCTCCTTAATACAGTCTTATTTTGCTCCCTTTTCTATTTTTGCTTGCCTCCTTTCTCTTCCTCTCCTCCCCATCTTCACCTCACCACCCTCCCAGGCAACCTGTGTTAACAACCTAGTTGTTAAACTGAATTGTGAATATGATATGATTTTCTCCATGCCAATGTAACATATGCAAAAATACTATGCATTAAATATATGTATCAGCCAGGGTTCTTAGGAAGCAGCAGAAACCAACTCTGGCTGGTTTAAACAGAAAAGCAGTGCCTTAAAAAGATACTGAGTCATTCACAAATGCTCTGTGTGGGTTGGAGAAGCAGCCAAGAAGGCCACTGATGGCCTTTTCTGAACCGCGCAGGAGTGTAGGTAGCAGGGCAGAGATGAGAAGGGATTGGGAGGTGCTGAGAGGCAGACTTCATGAAGGAAATTTCAGGTAGCCACAATTAGAAGAGGAAAATCTTGGCAGGAGAAGACATTTCATTTTGTTTGTTAGACCACTTGGGGGTCATCTGGAATAATTCCTGGGGAGGGGTATTTCTGTGGAAAGAATGTGTAACGAGTAAGTCCAGGCTTCTTACAGTATGTTCAGGAACACAGAGGTATCTCGTTAGGTCCTCCAGAAGGCAGACATCAAGATAGAGTTAGTGGTGCCGTCCTGTGCTGCCACTTAACAAAATAGATATGTTTTGGGAAATGCTTCCGTAGGCACAGTTTATTCTCGGACCTGCCGTAGAGTGTACTTACAAACCTAGATGGTCTAACCTACCACACACCTAGGCTGTATGTACAGCCAGTTGCTCCCAGGCTACAAACCTGTACAGCATGTGACTGTGCTGAATGCAATAGGCAACTGTAACACAATGCTAAGCATTTGTGTGTCTAAACATAGAAAAGGCACAGTAAAAATATAGTATAAAATATAAAAACGAGGCTGGGCGTGGTGGCTCATATCTGTAATCCCAGCTCTTTGGGAGGCTGGATCACCTGAGGTCAGGAGTTTGAGACCAGCCTGGACATTATGGTGAAACCCCGTCCCTACTAAAAATACAAAACTTAG
>NW_012101276.1:102379-132201 GCF_000951045.1 Mandrillus leucophaeus | reverse complement strand
GGCCCAGCCTCCCAGCCTACATCTGTCTCCTGTGCTGGATGCTTCCTGCCCTCGAACATCTGACTCTAAGTTCTTCAGTTTTGGGACTCGGACTGGCTCTCCTTGCTCCTCAGCTTGCAGACAGCCTATTGTGGGACCTTGTAATTGTGTAAGTTAGTACTTAATAAACTCCCCTTCACATATATATATATAATTTATTTATATATACATTTATATATATATGTATCGCCTATTAGTACTGTCCCTCTAGAGAACCCTGACTAATACACAAAGCAACAAGTCATTATGTCAAAGATCATTTGAAACATGATGTAGAGAAACATATGTAGAGAAACATGTCAAAATAATTTGAAACATTAGAGAAATACAAAGAAATGAAGACTGTTGTTATCCCACTAGAGATTTCCTATATATAATATGTACAAATAAATATACATTTATTTAAAATAAGATCATGTGCTACATGCTGTTTTAAGCCTTTTTTACTTAAAATATATTATGAATATATTCATATTCCCTTTTAATTTATAGAAATCTAATTTTTCTAATGAATGCATAGTGTTCCTTGGTATGAATATACCAGCATCTGTTTAAGTGGTCCCCTATGGCTCACCAGTTTGGATGTTTCAAATTGTTTGTGACTATAGCCATCACTGCAATGCCAATCCTAGTACATGTGTCCTGTTCTTGGTCTTGGCCTTGGCCTCTAGGGATTCCAGAGCCTGCCTCTGTGACTCTCTGATGCTGCACTGTCTTGACAGTTAAGATGTTGCCCTACCCGGGAGCTCCCCTGAAATGTTGCCAAGGATGCAGAGGTACAAAAGGAATGACCCCAAGAGAAAGCCATCTGTGCCAGGTGGCTCTGAAGATCCTTTTGAAACAAAGAGCCAGGCCTGGTGTCATGGCTTAGGGAAACCGGAACCCTTTCTTACTGGTACATCCCTACCAAGACTCATGGCCCTCTTGGGCTATTTGTTTGTTTGTTTGTTTTTATATCATCTGCTGCTTGCAGAGATTTAATCCCCCAATTCCAGTGAGGAGAATTAAGGGAAGCAAATCTTCAGAAACTGAGGGCCATTGGTAGAATTATTACATCATTGTAAGAGTAACTTTTCTCAGCCTTCGCCTGGGAACCACCTGCCTCTAAGACCAGCATGGACAATCACTGTATCTTCAGTTTCCATGGTGATTTGTAGGGCTAGCTCCCACGGAGTGCCCAAAGAATGTGGTCCATCCCTCAAACCCTCTCAGGTACCGGGACTGAACTCAACTGAGCCACTGGAAAAGGCTGGTGGTGGGGTGCACCCGAAGTTGGGAATCAGAGGCCAAAGGAGCTGGAAAGAGAACACAAACTAGACTGCAATGTTCTTTGTTTTCCTACCAATGAAACTGATTTCTCTATCAAGTGCCATTCTACTGTGTTATGATTTTTATTTCAGCTTTAGGGGTTCCCCCCACTCTTTTCCCTGGAGTTGGAACCAAGTTCTCAGGGCTTATGTAGTGTCAAGCGGGAGAGTTCTTACCGCCCTCAGCCTTTGCTGTATGTCTCCTGACATCTGCTGAGCTGAACATGATCCCTGCTGACCCCACACAGATGTCCACCGAGACGTGCACTCCCCATCTGCCAGGCAGGCTGCCATACGTGCTGGTCACTCTGCAGCCTTCCTTTCCTGCTTTCCTAAGTTGTCTACATTTCCACTTTAAACATGTACCACTTTTGAAATCAGAAAAAAAGTTATTTAACTATTGTCATTAGAATACGGCGTTAGTATTGCCGTACGTTGTGTTTCTGTCTTAAAAATATGGTAAGGCAGAACCCAGGTGGGGTGGGAAATGGGCAGATTTGGAACATGCTCTGGATGAATGTCATCACTTGAGAGCAAAACTAGGACACTTCAACCTGTAATAGATGCAACACAAACCCATCTGAAAATGCGTTTATCAATTTGTGGCTACAGATTCTTGAAGGAGCCACCTAGATTTAAGTGCAGGGAAGTGACTGGGGTGTGGCTGAGAGAAAACAAAGCTGCCCTGCCCTTTGGCTTTATGATTAAGGTAGGGCTGTGTTATAGGGCAATGAACCAGATACAGGCTGGATCGGAGGAGGCTACCATCTTCCAGGAGAACCCTGATGACACATGTGCAGAGAGACAAATGGAGTTTCTCCTTTCACTCCCTTGAAACAGATATCTATTGAAACAGATACCCAGATTGGAGAATATGGTTACTGTAGCCAAAAGCCACTCTTGTCCTGTGTCTCTGACATTTTTCTGGTTCTCTTGGCTGGCTCTGGTGTGGAGATGGAGTCTTGGACTGATTGAGTTTGATGACAATGTCCATTAAGATACATCAATCTGTTACAATTCTTTCTAGAAAGCAAAGTGGCAGCTTGTATTAAGATCTTTAAAAAGTCCATACCTTTGATCCAGTAACTCCCCTTCTCATAATCATCAGAAATTCAAACACACATGTGTGCACAATAGTTTATGTTGTGGTGTTATTCAAAATGGTTTAAAAAAAAAAAAAGGAAACAATGTTAATGTTCAGTAACAAGGGAAAGAGATTAATAAATCATGGTGTCCCCATACATTGGCCTAGTATGGAGCCATTGAAAATGGTTTTCCAAGAGTTTTATTGGTAGTAGGAAATATTCACAGTATAGCAAGTTTAAGAACTAGGATTCAGAATTGTGTAAATAGTATTTCAGTTAGGTAAAATTATTACATGGAGAATCCTAAGTAAAATATTAAAAAGAAATTTATCAATTATTTAGGTGTTTATGGTTGATAATTTTTATTTTCTTCTTTGTATTTCCCACCAGAGAGGAGCCTTGCTTGTTTGCTTGGTGTAAAGTCGTCCATTCCGGTTTTTATAAAGATAATTGAATATATTTGCTATTTTACCACATTGTCACATATTATAGAATTTTCTTTTTTAAAAGGCCGAGTAATAGTCCCTGTATCATGTACTGCATTTCCTTTGCCCACTCCTATTTTAATTTCCATTAGGAAAAATACATGAATATGAGTGTTTATGGCCATCATATTATTCATTATAAATTAATAAAATGGCCTGACAGTTGTGGTTTTTAAAAGCTTGTTTCACAAGTGAGGAAAACCCCTGCACTGGAAGAAGATGGTATGTAATGAAAGGAGGTTTTAGAGAGAATACAAACATTCTCAACTGTTTCACCTGTCTCCCTATCAAGAAGAAATGCCATCAAACAAGAATGAAGGAAATGCAAGGCCAAGATAAGAGATCAGATGGTGGAAAAGTACTTTAACCAAATACACAAATTGGACCCTCTCCCTTTTGGCTGTAATATATAGAGAAAATATGAAGAAGCCACTGTTCAAATATTTCATAAGTGTCTTTGAATGGATTGAATTTCTTTTGAACCCCTTAAAACCACAAGGGGTTTAAGGGTCAGGGGCTGGAGAAGGGAGAGGATTTGAGAGGAAGAGTTATTTGGAGAGAATGGTTTACATCATGTCAGGTATTTCCCCTTCATCTCAAGTTAAGTGGGAGAGAGGTTTCAAAGGAGAGCAGGTATGGGGAATGGGGAGAGGGTGGGATGCAGTAAATTGGGATCTGATTCTTGCTTGAAAAAATCGAAAGATGAAGAATGCTTGAAACACTTACTAGTCTCAGAAAGTGAAGAGCCATTTTACAAAAGTGCCAAAGAAGGGCTTTCCTACTCCTCAGCCTCTCAGCACCGCCCCACCCTAGAGGAGCTGAAATTCCAGGTTTATAAGCTGATGTAGGAGAAGAGGATTTTTTAAAAAAGAAGAAACCAGATGCACACCGTTTCCAGCTATAAGCTGCCTGCCTGCAGCAGACTCAAACTGAAGAGGAGGATTTCACCTTAAACAAAGTGTACAGTTTTGCTTGTTATATAAAAGCAGATTTCTAATATCTAAATAAGGACTATATTTAGTGACTTAAGGTGATTATAGTACGTTTATTTATCATGAGTGATATGATCAGAAAAGTTACAGGACTGATAAATTTTTATCCATAGACAGGGGAAGGATATGCCTTACTGAATAAATTTTAAGGGACAATGGAAGACAAAATAAAGTTGCTTTCTGCTTATACCTGGGGATCCATTTATCCCATGACACTAGCTAGCTTGCGTCAATGAGTTTAAGCCAGCTGGTGCAGACAGATGACCTCCCAGATGATGGCAAGGGTTACCTGTAACATCTTTGATAGAACCTGGAAAATCAGAGAGAGTAGCCAAAACAGTGAAAATGGAAAATGGTGTCCTGATTTTTAAATGGGGTGATAAATGAAATTTACAATTTGATTGACGAGTACCCCCAGTGCCAACAAAAATCTAGAAGGGATTATTAAACAGATGGTTTTCTGAGTACTTGAAAAAGAAAGCAACGTTTGCCAGGAACTAGCGTGGACTCACTAAGAACAAGTCTAACCTCCTTTCTTTTTCTCTTTCTTTGTAAGTGATTAAATTAGTGGATTGGGGTATTTCATAGACTCTGTGCCTTGATTTCTGTGATGACTTTTCCTAAATCTCTCATGATTCTCTTGTGCAAAGGTGGAAACATGTCAATGGGGACTGCAAGGTGAATTTATAGTTGGCTGAATAGTCCTTCTCAGAGAGTGCTGATTAATGAATCACCAGCACCCTGGAGGGGAGTCTCTGGTGGCATTCCAGCGGGCTTTATTCTGGCTTTGTCCAGTTTAATATTTTTTATTAATAACTCAGGAGATGACATAGAAGCCAATTTGATCAAAAGTGTGGAAGACATGAAGAAAAGATAGTGAACACATTTGGATGACTATAAATTTTTTAAAATTTGCAATCACGGCTGGGCGCAGTGGCTCATGCCTGTAATCCCAGCACTTTGGGAGGCCGAGGCAGGTGGATCACCTGAGGTCAGGAGTTTGAGACCAGCCTGGTAAAACATGGTGAAACCTCGTCTCTACTAAAAATAAAAAAATCGGTCAGGCTTTGTGGTGCGTGCCTATAATCCCAGCTACTCGGGAGGCTGAGACAGGAGAATTCGCTTGAACCCAGGAGGCGGAGGTTGGAGTGAGCTGAGATTGCACCACTGCACTCCAGCCTGGGCAATAGAGCAAGACTCCATCTTAATAAAAAAGATAAATGTGCAATCACATGTGCTGATGTATTTTTTAAATGAAGGTTTAAAATA
Organism: Mandrillus leucophaeus; assembly: GCF_000951045.1. Classification (NCBI taxonomy): domain Eukaryota; kingdom Metazoa; phylum Chordata; class Mammalia; order Primates; family Cercopithecidae; genus Mandrillus; species Mandrillus leucophaeus. Next base: position 127,024 of record NW_012101276.1, on the reverse strand, counting down.
TCTGCAACCAGGACAAACACTGTTTAGGGTTGATTCAATAACAGTTTTCTTTCCTCTCAGACAAACGCTAACTTGCACAGCCTGCTGACACTGTGGGCCCTCTCAGTTATGTAGTTCTCCATGCCACTATCCCCAGAGGCAACCTCTGCCTTATTCTCCTCATTCATTGTAATGACACCCCAGCTCCTCCCCACAAACTGGTCCCAACATTGCCAGGCAGGCTCCACTGAGCCAAATGAGCCCCTTCAGGACCTTCCCCTGCTTAGGCCCCTGCCCTGGCTCAGCAAGGTTTTAAGTCCTTGGGCATCCTGCCAGCTCATGGCCCATTATCAGTCTCCCCAGAGTTCTGTGAGCAGGGCCGGGAATTCCTTTCCCTCTTTCCACCAAGTGTCTACTTGTTCCAACATCCTAATCCCATATATCCCTGTGCATAAATATACATGTACTTCCTACTGGTATGAAATCTACAGGGATGAATGTCAAGTCTGCATTGTTTAAAAATTCAATTACAGTAGAGAATGGGGGAAACCTGTCTTGACAAGAATCTATATTGAGCTTTTGGGCCAATTTGCCTAAGACCTATTTGCCTAAAGTCAACTTGCTTAAAGTCCCAACCACTGAAAATGTATATCCTCAGAGAACATTTGTAGCATTTTATATAACATAAAATTGCTTTATAAAACATTTTGAATGTTAGATGATTCTTCCTATTTTACCAATTTTTAAAAAATATTTCATCAATAATTAAGCAAAAATTTTTAAAGTTCTTTTATTTCACATGTCTGTAAGTTATTTCTAAACTTACTGTATGTCACTTGGTAGTTTCTAATAAAGTTCTACTCCTAAGTATATACCCTAGAGAAACCAGTGTATTTTAAAACAAAAAGACTTCTGTAACAAGCACGAACAAAAAAACTCATATTCAGTTTTTATTTTTATTTTTTTAAGTGTTTTTTTGACACAAAGTGTGGCTCTATCATGCAGGCTGGAGTGCAGTGGCATGATCTTGGGTCACTGCAACCTCCACCTCCCAGGTTCAGGCCATCCTCCCACCTCAGCTTCCTAAGTAGCTGGGACTACAGGCACACACCACCACACCCAGCTAATGTTTTGTATTTTTGGTAGAGGCAGGGTTTCGCCATATTGGCCGAGCTGGTCTTTTGTTTTGTTTTTGAAATGGAGTCTTGCTCTGTCGCGCAGAAGAGTGCAGTGGTGTGATCACGGCTCACTGCAACCTTGGCCTTCCAGGTTCAAGCCATTCTCCTGCCTCAGCCTCCTGAGTAGCTGGGATTACAGGTGCCCACCACCATGCCCAGCTAATTTTTTGTATTTTTAGTAGAGACGGGGTTTCACTATGGCAGCCAAGCTGGTCTCAAACTCCTGACCTCGTGATCCGCCCTTCTTGGTCTCCCAAAGTGCTGGGATTACAGGAGTGAGCCACTGTGCCTGGCCTAAAAAAATATTTTTTAGAGACAGGGTCTTGCTATGTCAGCCAGGCTGAAGTGCAGTGATATGATCATGGTTTACTATAACCTTGAACACCTGAGCTCATGTGATCCTCCTGCCTCAGTCTCCCAAGTAGGCAGGACTATAGATACACATCACTGTACCTGGCTAATTTTTAAAATATTTTGTAGAGATGAAGTCTTGCTATGTTGCCCAGGCTGGTATCAAACTCCTGGCCTCAAGTGATCCTCTTGCCTCTGCCTCCCAAAGTGTTGGGATTACAGGCATGAGCCACTGTGCCCAGCCTCAGTTTTATTCTTAATAACCAAACACTGGAAAGAAAACAAATGTCCATCAACAGGCAAATGGATAAACAAATTCAGCTATATTCATACGATGGATTATTACTCAGCAATAGAAAGAAATGAACTACTGATATTCTCAGCAACATGAATTAATCTCCAAAACATTACATTGAGCAAAAGCTGCCAGGGAATTGATAAGTACAATTCTATTTATATGAAGTTCAAGGACAGGCACAAATTAAAGTGTGCTGAAAGAACTGGTACAGTTCTTATCTGGTGGTGGAGAAGCACTGGGAAAGAGTAGGAGGGAGTTTTCTGGAGTGTGGAAAGGTTCTATCTGTTCATCTGGGAAGTGGCCACATATGCAAAAAGTCATATGTGACACAAATAGTCAGAGAGCTCTACTCTTAAGATTTGTGCATTTTACTTATGTAAATTCATACTAAATTACTGTTTTTAAATTTTTACATTTCATATGTTTCCATTAAAAACACACGAAGTTTTAGTATTTTTACCTCTAGTTTGCTGTTTAATTCAGTTTTTAAAAACTTTTTTGGAAAATGCAGATTTTTAGAGAAAATTAGCCACACATTCAGGTTAAGACTTATTTAGTGAGCAGATGTCATTTGAACAGCAGAAGTGAGATAAATCTCTCAGAGCACATTCAGCTCCTTTACAGTTTAAGTTTCCCAACACCTAATTGGTAAATTTATGCTGGGTGACGAAACTGAAACACACACAACTTCAGAACACAGCGTCCTGAGTTCAGGTAATTGTGGATATTTGCAGCTGGGCTTCAGCCACATGCAACGTTTTCTAGACTTTCCTCAGTCTCCATGGCCTCCATGGGCTCTCACCCGCCACAGCCAGTGTTGATCCTGATGGATGGTTGGCAGGCACCAGCTAGCATCCTGTTTCCATAGTCTCATTCATCTGAATCAGTCCCAACCTACTGGGCATGCTTTGAGTAACCATAAATTCCCTGAGGTTGCCAGAGTACGGTAGAGGTTGAAACTTTTGCATCATCTCTCAGGTTGGCTTGGTGTGGCCAGGAAGTAGGCTCTACAGGGCCCACCTGGCTGTCCATTCAGATTACCCACCTTCTCCCAGGATGGTGGAACCTTGTGTATGGAACAGCCCATTCCCCTAAGTCCACCTGCCTTAACCAGCATGCCAGATGCAACCCACATGTAAGTAAAATCCGAATATTTCTCTGTGAATATTCACTTGAGGCTTTATTAATACATGCTTAGTGTTGCTGTGGGCCTGGTAAAATCCCCAACTGGAACCCAGTCCCACAGTTCTAGCCATGTAATATTTTCTTCCTTCTTGGAAGATGGGAAGGTGTTAATAGCTAGGATTATTGTTCTCGAGCAAGGTAGGCTAAGTCGTAGTGCTCTTTTTTGTAAGGAATTTGTCTGGTGACACTGAGCACAATGAGCGTAATTCAGTAATTCCTTGGTTAGAGACCCTCTTGTTAAAGAATCCTTCCTTCCTTCCTTCCTTCCTTCCTTCCTTCCTTCCTTCCTTCCTTCCTTCCTTCCTTCCTTCCTTCCTTCCTTCCTTCCTTCCTTCCTTCCTTCCTTCCTTCCTTCCTTCCTTCCTTCCTTCCTTCCTTCCTTCCTTTTTCTGAGACAGTTTCACTCTTTTTGCCCAGGCTGGAGTGCAATGGAATGATCTCGGCCCATGGCAACCTCTGCCTCCCGGTTCAAGTGATTCTCCTGCCTCAGCCTCCCAAGTAGCTGGGATTACAGGTGCCTGCCACCATGCCCAGCTAATTTTGTATTTTTAGTAGAGATGGGGTTTCACCATGTTGGCCAGGTAGGTCTCAAACTCCTGACCTCAAGTGATCTGCCTGGCTCGGCCTCCCAAAGTGCTGGAATTACAGGTGTGAGCCACCATACCCAGCTAGAATCCTCTTTTCTTAGTTCCATAAATAGATTAGGGAGAACGCTGCTCCTCTGTGTACCAAATAGGTCAAGAAGAAGTTGTAAAGAGACTGCATCATGGGCCATATGACTGTTCTGGCAAGAAGAATGAGAGAAATAAGGACTTCTCTCTTTATTTGAAGAGTTGCTCAGATCAGACAGTGGGTGGAAAACAGTATGAACAATGCTGTTATTGATTTTTTTACCTTAGTTTATTATTTTTTTGATGCTGAATTGGATAGCAATTAAATGGTTTAGCCTGGACAACAGAGGGAGACCCCATCTCTACAAAATATAACAATAAATTAGCCAGACATAGTGGCATGTGCCTGTGGTCCCAGCTTCTTGGGAGACTGAGATGGGAGGATCACTTGAGCTCAGCAGGTTGAGGCTGCAGTGAGCAGTGAGCCGAGATCACGCCATTGCACTCTAGCCTAGGTGACAGAGCGAGTCCCTGTCTCAAAATAACTTTTTTTTTTTGCGGGGGGGTGAGACAGAGACTTGCTCTGTCACCCAGGCTGGAGTGCAGGGATGTAATCTCAGCTCACTGCAACCTCCACCTCCCGGGCTCAAGCAATTCTCCTGCCTCAGTCTCCCAAGTAGCTGGGGCTACAGGTGCATACTACCACACCTGGCTAATTTTTGTATTTTAGTAGAGATGGGGTTTCACCATGTTGGCCAGGCTGGTCTCAAACTTCTGACCTAGGTGATCCTCCTGCCTTGGCCTCCCAAAGTGCTGGGATTACAGTTGTGAGCCACTGCACCCGGCCAAATAAAAATTTTTTTAAAAGAAAGAAGAGAGCTTTGGCCAGCCTCTCAAAGCTCAGCCTGGCTCCTGGGAAAGTGGTTACCAGGTGTGGCAGACCCTGAATCAGATGTCAGGGTGTCAGGCTGTGGGTGAGGGAGACAGCATATCATAAGGTTTAGAAGCACAATCTCTGGAGTCAGGCTGACCAAAGGCTCAATCCTGGCAAGCCATTTTACCTCTTTAAGCCTCAGTTTCCTCCTCTGTAAACTGGAGTTAAAAACCACTTCACCAGCTCATCATGAAAGTTTAAATGAGATAATAAGTATAAAGTGCCCCATACATAATGAGTCTTAATGTTATTGTTCTCTCATGACAAGAACAAGAACACACAGGAAGTACTGGGTCCCTTTCTGAGATTTTGGAGAATTAAGAGCAAATGTAAAGTGGAAAATAGTCAATATCAAAATGGAAGGCCTTCCTGGTCATTGAAGGGGCTTTAGAAATCTTGAAATATGAGGAATAATTGAGGAAACTGAGGGCGTTTTACTTGGAAGAGAAAGAATTATCAAATACTTGAAGAGCTACCTTATATTCAAATAGGGGCTAAAAAGCCCTTTGCTGGCTGGTATCAGCAGCTCTCAATGAAATTCAGATCCCCAAAGCATCCTGTCCCGAAGCTAGCAGAGATTGGAGGGCAACGGCCCAGGCTCAAGGTTGGCAGCCGATGATATCCAGGGACTTGGATTGGAGGACGCTGAGCAGACACCAGGTTGGCCCTCTGGCTGGGGCGGAAGGATTTGGAACCCAGAACAGCCCAAGGAGAGGGGTGGATAGTGGTTTATCACAACTGGACCATAGCAGCCTTTTAGAGAAATACTAATGCTATTCCTAGTACTTTGTCTACATTTGAGAGAGGCCATTTCAGGTCACAGGAGCATTCCTCCTGGGTGGAGTGGAGTTTGTTTCCTTGTGGTCTGGCCAGGAAACGCCAAGCCGGGTGGCCGAGAGGCTGGCCGTCTTGGCTGGAAGGCGAAATGCTTGGCCAACTGGTCTGTCTCCAGAGAGCAGACTGGCCCGCCTCGACTGGCTGGTCCTCAGGCCACTCTTGCTGCCTGCAGAGCATCCGCCACCAGCCAGTGGATTTTCTCATTGCTAGCTTTGTAAGTGGCGTGATTTATGACTCTGCTCATCCATGCTGGCCCCTGGGTATACACGCTTTTGCTTCCAGGCTGGGAAGTGAATAATGAATTAATCACCCTGCCTCGGGTACAATACGGAGCTGAGTGTTTGCAGATCTTTATTGCACTGTGCAAGCCAAGTCGAACTGCTCAATTTACACTTCTAATTCATTTGAGTTTGTGCAAGTCTGCCTGTTCGAGGGGAGCTGCAGCCTCATGGCTGCTTAGTCTCTGAGGAAGCCTCACTTCCCCAATTCCTGGCCATTCCCTCCCTCTAAGAGTGAATGAATGTCCAAGACTTCAGGGTGCTCAGAGAAGCCAACCCACTTCCTCAGAGACTGCTCCCTTGGATGTGTCTTGTCCTAAATGGTGTTGTTTATGACAGTTCTCAGCGCAAAACAGATAGGTGCACTGATGCCAGCCTGTGTGCATGGCATAGAGAAGGCATACAGGAAATGTTTGTTGAATGAATAGCCCTGGCGCCACAACACAGATGTTTATCAAAACTAATGGCTTGCAGTCAGGGCTGGAGTCGGTCCTCTTTTGCTTAGTTCTAGTTCTCTAGGACTTGGGGAGAAGAGTTTTTATTAGGTCTCAGAGCTGATGAGATCTGAGTGATGAGATAGGGCAAATTCTCAAGTTCACTCAGAAGCAGTGGGAGGCAAAGTCTGCATTTGAAGATTTGGGACTTCCCAGCTTTGGCCATTTTTCTTCACCTCCCAAAGACATATGCAGGTACTTTTCACTCAGTGCTTGAATGTGAAAAGCAGGTGCACAGAGTAAGGCTGACCCAGGCTGTATCCTGATGGGCTGTAAGAAGGGGGCACATCTATTCTGGGGACATATTCTTCCCGACCGAGTGCGGCTGAGATGCTGCCTTGTCCATCTCAGCATCCAGCCTCCCCACAATGCACACATCTGATCCTGCAGTCCAGAGGGACCACCACACCCCCAGTGTCTTTCTTGGGGCTTTTGTTCGCCTTGTTCTATTCTCCTACTCCTTGCCTCTTTCCTTGCTACTTAAGATTCCTCCTCCTCCATTCCTCAAGACCTGCCTCTAAAGCTATCCTGTCTCAAACCTTTCCAAGCTGCTTCAAATCCATGTGGTTTCCTTTCCTTTTTGGCCTCAGCCACATGCTGCTTGTCCTTCTTTTAGCCCTTCTCTGACTCTGACCCATGTCCTCATCTCCTGACTGACTGGGCATGGCTTCTGCATTCTCACTGTAATTACTGGTAAAAATGTGAGGACAAGAAAGAGCCGAGGGCAGCCCAACACCCACCATCAGGAACTTCCTTACAGATTAGCTACAACTACCATCTTCCATTCATCAGACACAAACATTTATAGAGCCCCTACTCCACCCAAGCACTGGGGTTGCAACAGTGAACATGACTTTACCTCTTCTTGTTTCTCCCCTCCAAGCTCCAAACACATCAACTTTCTACAATGCCCTCAAACCCACCATGTCCTCCTGCCTCAGGGCCTTGGTATATGATCTATGCCTGAAACATCCTAACTCTCCTTCTCTTCTTATTTATTCATTCTGATCTTTTAGAGCTCAACTCAAACACCAATTATTCAGGGAAAGCTATGCTGGAACCACCACCAACACCACTGCTCCTTGGTCTGGATGTTTTCTCTGAACCCCTAATCACAACTGTAACTACAGTCGTTAATTATGTTGTCAGTTGTTTCCCATTCATCCCCACCCAAACCCAGGATGGAAGCTTCCTGAGGGCAGGGCCATGCCTTTCTTGCTCACTGCTCTATTTTTGTTGCCTACAACAGGACCCTACATAAAGGAAGTGCTCAACAAATATATTTTAAAGAAATAAAATGTATCATTAAAGACATTTTAAAATATCATCTTGTATTCTAGTCTAGGAGACTTATCAATGGGAGAAGTGTGGTCAGTGGGCATGAGAGCCAGACACTGGTGACTTCCATTTCACATGCCATTCTAATTTGTAGAAAACACCAGAACAGGACAGAGGGGAAGAAAGATGCTGGTGAAGGTGCTTTATTCTTGCAACACACTGCTCCCACAGAACGCTGCAGGCAGAGTCTGAGATAGGAGGAGTCCTGGTAACAACACATGTTGCGGATTGAAATTTTTGGTGTGCTCCATCATAGAAGACCCAGGGAGTGTACCTTATGAGATTCAGCCAGCCATGAGCTGAGCTCTGCAAGTTTGCCTGCTGTCAACTGAAACCAAATGGGTTGTAGAGTAGGACCTTTGTAGAACTTACAAAAACATAAGATTAGCAGAATATTATTCACTATAGAAATCAGAAAAAAAAAAAAAAATCCCTGGTGTGATTCCATCCTGCACGGCTCTCCTCTGGAGTAGCCATTTATCTCTATCCACCTTCTCTCCCACCTAAGAGTGTGCCACCATCCCCAGGAAGATTCAATGGACATGGACATGAGCTCCCTGAGGCCCCAGAGCTATCTTTTTGGTTGTGAACTAAAGGCCAATCAAGATAATCACTTTAAGGTGGATAATAATGAAAATGAGCACCAGTTATCTTTAGGAACAGTCAATTTAGGGGCTGGTGCAAAGGATGAATTGCACATTGTTGAAGCAGAGACAATGAATTTCGAAGACAGTTCAATTAAAGTAACACTGGCAACTTAGAAAATGTCTGTACAGTCAACGGTTTCCCTTGGGGGCTTTGAAATAACACCACCAGTGGTCTTATGGTTGAAGCTTGGTTCAGGGCCAGTGCACATTAGTGGACAGCATTTAGTAGCTGTGGAAGAAGATGCAGAGTCAGAAGATGAAGAGGAGGATGGCCGGACGCAGTGGCTCACCCCTGTAATCCCAGCACTTTGGGAGGCCGAGGAGGGCAGATCACATGGTCAAGAGATCGAGAGCATCCTGGCTAACACGGTGAAACCCCATCTCCACTAAAAATACAAAAAATTAGCCGGGCATGGTGGCGGGCGCCTGTAGTCCCAGCTACTCGGGAGGCTGAGGCAGGAGAATGGCCTGAATCTGGGAGGCGGAGCTTGCAGTGAGCCGAGATTGCACCACTGCACTCCAGCTGGGCAACAAGAGCGAAACTCCGTCTCAACAAAAAAAAAAAAAAAAAAAAAAAAAAGAGGAGGACGTGAAACTCTTAAGTATATCTGGAAAGTGATCTGCTCCTGGAGGTGGTAGCAAGCTTCCACAGAAAAAAGTAACACTTGCTGCTGATGAAGAAGAATAAGAAGGAGAAGGAAGAAGAAGGAAGAAGATTTTGATGAGGAAACTGAAGAAAAAGCACCAGTGAAGAAATCTGTACAAGACACTCCAGCCAAAAATGCACAGAAGTCAAATCAGAATGGAAAAGACTCAAAACCATCAACACCAAGATCAAAAGGACAAGAATCCTTCAAAAAACAGGGAAAAAAAAACTCCTAAAACACCAAAAGGACCTAGTTCCGCAGAAGATATTAAAGCAAAAATGTAAGCAAGTACAGAAAAAGGTGGTTCTCTTCCCAAAGTGGCAACCAAATTCATCAATTATGTAAAGAATTGTTTCTGGATGACTGACCAGGAGGCTATTCAAGATCTCTGGCAGTGCAGGAAGTCTCTTTAAGAAAATAGTTTAAACAGTTTGTTAAAAATTTTCCATCTTACTTCATTTCTCTAACAGTTGCTATTTGGCTGTCCTTTTATAATGCAGACTGAGAACTTTCCCTACCATGTTTGATAAATGTTGTCCAGGTTCCATTGCCAAGAATGTGTTGTCCAAAATTCCTGTTTAGTTTTTAAAGATGGAAATCCACCCTTTGCTTGGTTTTAAGTATGTATGGAATGTTATGATAGGATATAGTAGTAGCAGTGGTCAGACATGGAAATGGTGGGGAGACAAAAATATACATGAAATAAAACTCAGTATTTTAATTAAAAAGAATCAGAAAAAAATAGAAAATCAATTGGCATCCTTAATTAAAGGATGCAAGAAGACATCCCATTTCTGCTCTCTAAAGCTAGAGCAGAAAGTCATATGCAAAGGAAGCACTAAAATTTTTAAGAAATGCAATGACCTGTGTGCGAATTCAAATTGGAGATAGTAAAAAAGAACCCTGAGAAACCCAAATAGTGATGTCAAGGAAAAAAAAAAAATATGAGAAACTTTTTCAAAGAGGAAAAGTCATGAAAATGGTAAAGATACACAGGGAGGATTTTAAAAATTAGGAATCTGGCCGAGCAGGCTGGCTCACACCTGTAATCCCAGCACTTTGGGATGCTAAGGCAGGTGGGTCATTTGAGGTCAGGAGTTTGAGACCAGCCTGGCCAACATGGTGAAAATCCATCTCTACTAAAAATACCAAAAAAAAAAAAAAAAATTAACTGGGCATGGTGGCGGGCGCCTGTAGTCCCAGCTACTCAGGAGGCTGAGGCAGGAGAACCGCTTGAACCCAGGAGGAGGGGGCTACAGTGAGCCAAGATCGCACCACTGCACTCCAGCCTGGGTGACAGAGTCTCACACTATATATATATATGTATGTATATATGTGTGTGTATATATGTATATATGTGTGTGTATATATATGTATATATGTATATATATAATGAAACGCTCATATATAATATATATGTATATAGATTAGGAATATATATGTATAAATATATATTAGAAATATATATTTATAATACATATTCTTTATAATTATATATATAAAATATATATATATTAGGAATCTGCCTTAAGTAAATTAGATGTTTTCAGGGCAACAATCAGAACATTTGAAATAAGCAATAATTGAAGACCCACTAAAAAGATTTCCCTAAGTGGTAAAATGTTCTGAGTCTGCATATTAGAAAATTTTACTACATTCAAAAGGTAACACAGAAAATCAGCATCCAGGCACATCCTGATAACACTCTTGAATTCTACTAACAGAGAAGATTCCTTTAAGGATGTAGGCACACAAAATCAGTTATCTACAGGGACAAAATTAGGTTGACCTCAGACTCAACAACATTAAACGCCAGAGAACATGACAGTAATATCTACAAATATTTGAGAGGAAAGCTTTGTGACATAACATGGTTAAGTGTGGCCACCGTGACTTCTGTGGATAAAGGCCATGGAAATATATTTTTAGAAAATATACCATCAACATCGCCTTCTTCACATATCCTTCTTTTAAAAATTACCTGTAGATGTGCTCCTGCAGACTTCAAGATAAACCAAACCAAGAACTCAAAAACAAATGGGGGAAGAAGATAGTTTGGCAGCTTCTTACAAAACTATACATAAACCAGCAATTGCACTCTTTGTTCTTTACCTGAGTGAGTTGAAAGCTTATGTCCCTATAAAGCATACAAATGTTTGCAGTGGCTTTACTCAAAATTGGGAAGCAACCAAGATGTCCTTGAATAGGTGCATGGATAAATAAACTGTGGGACATCCAGACAATAGAGTATTATTCAGTACTAAAATGAAAGGAGCTATCAAGCCATGAAAAGACCCACAGGAATGTTAAATGCATATTACTAAGTGAAAGAAACCAATCTAAAAAGGCTACATACTGACTGATTCCAACTATATGACATTCTGGAAAAGGTGAAACTATGGAGACAGTGGTTGCCAGGAGATTGGGAAGAGGGAGGGAGAGAAGGATGAATAGGTGCTACACAGGGAATTTTTAAGGTAGTGAAGCTACTCTGTATGATATGCAGTGATGGATACATGGTTGTTATGCATTTGTCAAAGTCTATAGAATGTACAACATCAAGAAGGAACCCTAAAGTAAACTATAGACTTTAGTTAATAATAATGTATCACTATTGGCTCATCAACTGTAACAAATGTATCACACTAATGCAAGATGTTCATAATACAAGAAATTGGGGTGGGGATGATGGGATATATATGAGTGAGGAGATCTCTGTTTACTCTCCTCTCAATTTTTTTTTGTAAATCTAAAACTACTCCAAAAAATCTATTGATTTAAGTGGAAGTAATGATATCAAAGGACTGGCAAGTCTTCTTAGATTAGATCCCAAATTCGTTTGAACTGCATGTATTCAGTGGTCTTCAGCAGCCTGAGGGCAAAGCTAGACCCCCCAAAGTCTTTCCCTTGGTGGTTTTCTGCTGTTTTCTTCAAGCTCTGCCATGTCAGAACTCTGTTTGCCATTTTTCTTGCCCTATTTGATGGCTCTTGAGCAACCCCAATTCTCTTCTGGTCCAGTTCTTACTAACAGAGGTCACATCCTTTATATTGTTGGTATTCTATGCTAGGAGAATCGCTAAACATTTTTATCTTTCCGTTTACAACAGTGGAGCTGCACATAATGACATAGCAACCATTTTCACAATCAAGGAAGCTGAATAGCTGAAAAACTAGTCAGTTTACACTATCCAAAGCCCAAAGGCTCAGAAACAGGCAGCACCAGATACCTTGAGAAGTAGGAGTAAAAGTTGATCTGAAAAGAGAAAGGTGGGTGAAAGTCTGTTAAAGAAGCACATATCCCCCAGATGCCCTCATCCACTCAGCTCAGCTAGGGAGCAGTCCCTCTCTCACTCTGTAGAAAACTGTAGGGTTATTCTCTGGAGACTACAAAACAAGTTCTCTAGGCTAAAAAATACCAGACACAATTGAAGGCAAGGATGAGATCATGGAAGCTGATGCATCTAGCTTTCTTCTCACACCTGGATTTCAGAATTCTAGAAACCATACACACTTCCAAAAGGAAATTGGGAGAAACTTCTACGGGACTTTAACTAGTCTCTAAGAGAAAAATAAAAACTAAGAAATTAATAACAGGATTCTCCGCAAAATGACCCAGGAGGACCATTGTATTGTGAAACCCTCAGCTGACAAGGCTTTTCCACTGGCCTGAATGTCTAATCAGGTTTTCAGTGCCCTACTCCTTTAAGTAGACAGTACATGAAAAAACGACATCATTAATTATCAAGGAAATGCAAATCAGAACCATAATGAGGTAACAATACGCACCCTCTAGGATGTCTAAAATTAAAAAACTGACAGTACCAAGTGTTGATGAAAATGCAGAGCAATTAGAATGCTCACATTGCTGATGAGAGTGTACAACTGGTACGACCACTTTGGAAAATAGTTTGACAGTTTCTTATAAAGTTATGAATACCCTTGCCATAAAACACAGTAATTTCACAACTTGGTATTTAGCCAAGAGAAACAGAAATGGTTTTCCATATAAAGAGTTGTACATGAATGTTCATAACAGATTTATGCTCCAAACTGAAAGCAAGCCAAATGTCCACCAATAAATGAATGAATGAACAAAGTGTGGTGTATTAATATAATAGAATTAATTAATAGAATAAAAAGGAAAGTAAACCACAGATTCACACATGATCGATGAATTTCAAAAACATTAGATATGCTACATTCCTCTGAAATTCTAGAGTCAGTTAACTAACATATAATGGCATAAAGCAAATCAGGGGTCCCTGGGGCTGGAGGGGGGCAGTGGGAGGGGGACTGTAAAGGGGCACCAAGGGTAATGGAAGTGTTTCATGTCTTGATTGTGGTGGGGGTCACATTTTATTTTTCACATGCCCGCCAATGTATGTCACATATGTGCCAATACATGTCAAAATGTAGTGAACTTTACATTAAAATTGGAACATTTGTTGTATGTCAATTATACCAATGGAATGAAAACACAAATTATATCTCAGTGAGGTTGACTGGAAAATAATTCATGACACAACCAAGAATCACTGAACATTTAAGGAAAGCATGTAATATGGAAGGCAGAGGCCTGGGGAAAACACATGGAAGAGGCAAGATGAAGAAAACAGACCTTTTATGGACAAGAAAACATTAAAAAATAGAATCTCACCATTAATCTTCAGAGATATTTTCTTCAAAAATGATACATCTACAAAACAAGAAAGGTTGCTATAGGAAAAGAATATTCAGAGAACAAAAAAGAACTTTTGTAAATTAAAAATACAATAGTAAAAACGTTTTAAACTGAAAAAGGTAAATTGGAAAACTGTAAGAAAATCTTCCAGAAAGTAGAAGGAGAAAACTAAATGGATGAAAATAAAAAATAAAATTAGGGCCCAATTTAGGTCCAAGATGTGAATTACAGGAGCTCCACAAAGAGAAAAGAAAGAAAACAGGAAAAAAAATCATCGAAGAAATAATTCAAGAAAGTTTTCCAGAACCGGAGACTAAGTGTTTCCAGATTGAAAGAGCCCATTGAATATCTAGTGGATGAAAACAGACTAACTCACATCATGACAAAATTTCAGAAACTAAAGACAAAGAGGAGAGGCTTCCAGAAAGGGGGAATAGTCAAGAACCAGAATTGCTTTAGGCTTCTTGGTTACAGCATTAGAAGCTAGAAGACAGGGACTCTTTTAAAACTTCTGAGGGAGACTTCTAACTGATGTAGAATTTTAAATCTAACCAAATCATCAACTATTGATGAGGGTATAATAAATTTTTAGACATGGAGGCTCTCAAAAATGTACTTCTTATATATTGTTTTCAGAATACTAATAGGAAACTACTAGAGACTGTGATTCAGCAAAACAAAAGATTAAATGTAGAAAGAGATGGGGGCCAGGTGCAGTGGCTCAGCCTATAATCCCAGCACTTTGGGAGGCTGAGGTGGGTGGATTCCTTGAGGTCAGGAGTTCAAGATCAACCAGGGCAACATGGGGAAACCCCACCTCCGCAAAAAATTCAAAAATTAGCTGGGCCTGGTGGCGTGTGCCTATAGTCCCATCTACTCAGGAGGCTAAGGCGGGAGGATCACTTGAGCCCAGGAGATGGAGGTTGCAGTGAGCTGAGATTATGCCACTGCTCTCTAACCTGGGTGACAGAGGGAGATACTGCCTCAAAAAAAAAAAAAAAAAAAAAAAAAGTGGGAATCGGAGACTGGAGTATCTAGGAAGGAAATGAGGGAACTCCCCAGATGATGGTGAGGGGGAACCCAAGATAACATCTGTATCACAGCCAGCTCAAACTAGAGCAGGTCAGAGGGCTACAAGGGCAGGTACTTCAAGAAAATGAACTTGAATAAATTGCTGATGCATCTGGAGATATCATGAGCAGATCTGGGGAAGCAACTGAGAATTTGGGCTTGAGTTGGTGACAATAATGCCCAAAAACCTAAGCAAATAGAAAAATTAAGACAGGTCATTCCAGGGCAAATAAAACCTTATTCAGGAAAGGAAAAGTAGTCTTAATTACAGGACACTCATAGTTCAGCTATGAAAAATGCTTACATCATCAAAATATTGTAAATATTGAATACTGATGTAACCAAGTTGATGATGTAAATGAATTGAGAGCATAAGGAGATGGAAAATATGCGTGCTTGTGAAAAATCTTGAAGCAGCAGTAGAAGCATGTTATTTAATAATTCAGAGGAAAATGGAATCAGCTAAAGAGTTGAATGTGGTTGCTCCTGGGAAGCAAGAAATTAAGGGAAAGGGTAATGACTGTAATTTTTGTAACAAGTTTTGCAGACCTCTTAAAACCCAGCATGTGATACCTAGCTCCTTCGAGAAATGGCTGATTCCAGGGCTAGGACAGGATGAGTACAAGATGAGCCTAGAGCAGATCTTTGTGCCAGAAAGTAACAAAGTGCTCAAAGAAAGCTGGAAGCAGGTCACAAGGACATAAGCCAGCTTGAAGGGCTCCCTCTGGCCATCTCTGGGACACCGTGAACACCAAAATACTTAAATACAATAATGTGTTATGAACAGGCTGTTGTGAAAAAAATAATAATTAGCCTATACTGAAAATGATAAATAACAAATAATAAACACATAAATGGGGGAGAAGGGAGGACTCTTGATGAAGGCCAGAAGTCCACTAGCGAATGTGGAAGGAGTACTGGAGTTAGAAAACCATCATTTTGTAATCATCATGCTAAAGATTGGATCAGGCAAGATCATCAGTAGATACTAACTCTAGAGGAAATTTTGATGAGAAACAGAATATTTATATGGTCTTAAAGTGTCTATCCAAAGGCCACTTATTAGTTGCAATGAAGAAAAAAAGGAAACTAATTCTATAGTGGGAGAAATAGGATGACACCTTGACAGGGTGATCAAAATTCAGCACAGCTCTGAGGGATCAGTGAACATTCTGTGCTTCCAAATGTGACACCCTGAAAAGGACACAGTATCTCCAATACAGTATTCTGGCCATGAAGGCATAGCCATAATTTAATCTAAATGAAATATTTATATAAATGAGTAACATCCTAGTTTAAAAGGTAGGTGGGAGGGATTGCATTCTCGAAAGAAAAGTCACTGTCATAAAAGTCAAAAAAAGGCTGTGAAAATGTTCCAGATTATGACAACTTATCACAATGCTTGACCCTAGACTAGATTCTGTGCTGAAGGACAGAGATGCCACTACAGACATTATCAGAGCAACTGACAAAACTGGAATATGGACAGTAGATTAGATTAAATTATTGTATCAATGCAAGTCATAAATGTATGAAATTAATCACTGTACCATGGTTATGTGAGAAAATATCTCCATTCTTTGGAAATACCAAAGTATTTAGGGGTAAATGACCACGATCTATAACTTACCTTCAAATGTTTCCCAAAAAAATATTCTGAGAGAAAGAGAGAGAGAGGAGAGAGAAGGAGAGAGAGAAAACAGGATAAAGCGAATGAGTTTAAAATGTTATCAATAAATAAGATATATGAGTGTTCCTTATTCTATTTTTATTTTTTATAAGTTTGAAATTATTGTCAGATTAAAAGTTTAAAAAAAACTAAGCACATTTTAATAACTCCAAAATTTTCATTACAAAAATTTAATTATAAAAGTAATAATACTAAAAAAAGAATAATAATACAAGAAACACTGTGTTTCTTGTATTATTAAGAACCTTATAAGCCTTAAGAAATAAAATATTACTGAAGGATTTGAAAAAAAATCACATTGAGCAACCTGAGTATTGAATATGTTATTTGGGAAAGGCTAATAAACCACAGATGTCATAGATACAGATATAGATCAGTTATAGATTAGATAGATAGATAGATAGATAGATAGATAGATAGATAGATAGATAGATTTCCATGTCCTGCTTCACATTTTGTTCCATCTAGAAACTGTTAATATGTACTCACAATGCTTAAAGTTCAGCATATACTATTACAGCATAGTAATTTGAAAAATGCTAAAGTATAACTACAAAAATTATATTATTTAAGAAAATATATACAATTGAATTTCATTTTCTGCTTCAAAAATTTATGTATTTTCCAAACTTTCTCTAATAAGCATATATTACATTTATCAATATGGATGCAATTTTTAAAATCAGCCTTATAATTTTACATGTATTATATGATCACAATTACGTAAAACTACAGACAATCAAAAAGAAAAGGTAATGTATAAAAATGATTATTTCTGGGTGGTGAGAACATGAGTTTTTTTCTTCTTTCTGTGTTTCCATATTTTCCTAATTACTGCTATTATGATAAATCATTTTGTTTTTTATCAACGAGAGTTACAGATTATTTTTAAAGTGAGGTCCTCACCTCACTCTATGCACCAAAGTTAATTCCAGTGATTTTAGAGAATTAATTTTACAAATTTTAGCAAACTAGGAGAACATAAAATCAAATACGAATCAAACCTCTTGAAGGGAGTGGTTTTCAAAACTTAGGAATACTAAGAGAAATCACAAAGAAAAATATTTGCTATATAAAAATTCTGTAATATTGTCTTCAGAATAGCATCTTAAGTCCTGAGGGCGTAACTCCACACGTTGAAAGATATGCTGACATAAGGCTCCTAACCATTCAACCCACTGGCCTTAATCTCCCTCCAGTCTCCTCGCCTTCCTGGCTCAGGTTGGCCCTGGTCGTCATTCCCTTCACTTCCACCTCTCCTGCAAGACAACCTGAGGGGTTCTGGTGCACAGGCACCCTTCTTGACCTTGACATGAAGCAATTACAATTCTTGACACTCTCCATTCCTCTCTTTGCTTCCTGACTCTACAAAGGATGAAAACTACAGAAAACTAGCATCCCTTTTTTTTTTTTTTTTTTAATCCCACTTCCTGCCAGAAGGCTCTCTTCCCAGCTTGGCCAAGGACTCCTGCAGAAGGGCCAGCGCGGCATCCTCCTCTCTCCAGGACGCATCTTTGTCTCAATCGCGGTGCTGTCTCCGGCAGCGAGGCACACCATCTGCTCCTGCCTCCCACCAGCTGCCGTCTCATCTTAGCTCTCTGTCTCCCCTGAGAACTCCCTGACTTTCAGGCCCATGGTATTCTCTCCTGCCCTTGCTCAGGAGGGGGCCTTATCTTCTGGGAGCTTTCATAATCTCTCCCCATCACTTAGCATTGCCCTGGTTTCCCCGTGAGGCCTGAGATCTGAAGCCTTCCCCACTGAGTCCCCTACTGTCATCTACACCATCACACGGGGTGATAGCAGAGGGCGTGCATCTTGGGAAATGCTTGAGAGAGCTCACAGGGGACTTACAGCTTCCGCCAGGAAGAAAACAGATCCCGGGGCTCCAAGTCCCAGGGGATCTTAGTTTCAATTCCCATATGGAGTCTCAAACTTGTGAATCATATCCAAAGTTGAAATTTTACTTTGGTATCTATGTAGGGAACACTCTCTTCACACTGTGTCTTTCTCTGCTCTCACACCACCAGAGTAACAGTCACCCACACAGAAGTCTTCTGTGACCGAAAGTTTCCCCCCTCACACACCAACCAGTGGACCGCAGCTGGGTGTCCTCCAATTCAATTCTGATGCTATCCACCTGGAGAGTCTCAGATCCCACAGGCTACAGGCTCAGTGCCCAAGACTGCCCCAACATATCCGCAGACACCAGTAGCAAGTCTAGGCCTCTGGAACTTCTGATCACCCGGCTTCAAGTTGGGGTCTCCATGATCCCCTCTTTAGGTTCAATTAATTTGCTGGAGCGGCTCACGGAACTCACATTTGCTGATTTGTTATAAAGGATAATACAAAGGAGGAGATGTGTAGGGTGAGGTATGCGGGAGGGGGTGCGGAGCTTCCGTGCCCTCGCTGGGTGCCACCCTCCGGGAGCCTCCATGTGTTCAGCTATCTGGAAGCTCTCTGACCCCAGTCCCCTTGAGATTTTATGGAAGCTTCGTGATGTCAGTGTTCCTTCCCCCAGTGTATAGGGTGGGACCCTCCCTGGACAAGGCTCCTAAGGCTCTAAGGCCCACCATCAGAAAGGTGGGGGAAGATCACAGTCCTGCCTTGAAGCAGGTGAAAGGAGGACAGAAGAAGGTTGGAGAGAAGAGCACATCCATTTAGCTCAGACTCTTTTCCACCTAGAACACTCTCCCCGACATGTCTCCACATTTTTAAGTCAGGCACATCCGTCCGACCCGGAAGAAATGCTGTCTCCTTCAGGAAGTCTTCTCTGCTCTTCCAGATGAATGTCATCATTCCTCCTTCTCAAATTCCCTAGTCCTGTATTCAGACATCCCCTAGGAAGAATGTATGCCATCCATGCCCTGCTACAATGCCTGTCCCCTCCCTTTCTCAGCCTGCTTCTGAGGCCTCAGCAGCTGCAAGGCCTAGCTTGGTCAAGTTACAATTGACTGAGCCAAGGTGCTTGCAGACCCAGACCTATCACAGTACTCATTCTCAGACATGAAATTCCTACCCAGACCACAGAGCTCTGTGTGCATGGCTCTCTCATGTCCTGCAACCCTGCAGTCTTCATCATTACCTGATCTGTGCCAGGCTCAGGACACATGAGCCCAGGAGGGTTCTCATAACACAAATGGGTTACTGATGGCTCATTTTCTTCGTCCCCTCATTATGGGTCAGGTCCCTAGAAGCAGAGTCAAAGATGGAGATTCTTAGGCAAGTGATGTTTTGAGGGAGTGCTCTCAGGAGAAACCTATAGGGGAGTGAGAGGAGCAGGAGAAGGTGGGGGAAGGAACTCAGTGAGAATGTCAGGGGAAATCCAGCCACAGATTGATCCCCTGGGGAGCCCTGGAGCACAAAGTGTACCACCAAGGTCATCCTGCCCAGAGGCAATAGGGCTGGGCTGGTAGACCCCCCATTTATCAGCTGTTGGCCACAATGCCTCCAGAGTAGGGTGAGAGGGGACTTGTAACCCCCCATACCTCCAGCCTCTGGGGAAGGGTACAGGTGTGTGCAATTAGCAGCCAACACCCACAGCAGCTCAGAGATGGGGCACTCTCTCGGTAAAGGGTGTCTAAGTGAGACACCAACAATATCTATTGTACCTCCTTACTTTATCTCAGTCACACATATTTTGACATGTCTGTCACCAGCTTACTCTTATTTTTTTTTTAATCTTCATAGACATGAACACAACCGACTAATTCCAATCTTGATCAGTAATACTGAAGCCCCAGACTCCTTGCTTCCATGGACTAGACAAGCGTTCATTTGGAATTGTTACCACAGAATTTTAGACACCATCTAGTGTTGTTTCTCCATTTCATAGATGAAGAAATCGAGGCACAGAGAGACATGCTTTACCTTGTCCAGCAAATTTTGTGGCAGAACCGAGGCAGAGGCTGCCTAACTGTCAGGCAAGAGCTATTCCACCATACCTCTATTTCTGCTTATAGCATTGCATTAGGACTATTTTGCTAAGATTTTCCAATCAATCATTATTGGAAATGACTATTAGATAGAATGTTTGGGAAAAAGTTACATGCCAGGAATAGTATTCCCTCCTGTGGTTTATGTCTTAGATGAGGACGTGGAGTTAAGCCAGATATAGAACCTACTTTAAACCTTACAGAGTTTTTAAACCAAACTTGAACCTTCTGGAGTTCATTTATTTATTCTTGGCAACTTTCAGCTTCCTGATTCTTGGAAAGTTGCTGGCTCATTTAGAAGAAAAACTCATGAGACTTCTTGTGCATTGAGTAGCTCTTACAAAACAATCTTTTGAAGTGTAAAGTGTAAATGAATAAGAAGCAGAAGACAGAAGTTCTCCTAAAATACACATGGATGTAATCATTAAGGCAACAGGCACTCTAGCAAAATGCATAATTGTTTCCTGGGCCTGAAACACTGTGGAAATAGTCTTGCACTCAGCAAATCCCAATCATGGTAGAGTATTTCCTTTGTCTGAGACTCTCTTTAACTATGTGAGTAACATAGGTTGATGCCAAAGGGCAGCAGAGGGGGCATGGCCAGGCCTAGATTCACTCCACATTGTCTCCCAAGCATTTCTCTTACAATAATATCCTCTATCAATTGAGCTTCTTTCTGCTTCCTAATTCAAATTGGTCAGAATCATATGATGCCTAATTAAAACAACTGCTTTTCTGCATTTAAAGGCCTAATACTCTGAAGGTTGAATGCCATGGAAGAAGGGTCTCCTCAGAACACAGATAATTTCTTTTGATACATATAAAAGTTTTTTGCTTCTTATTTGGCCTTTAAGAGACCAACTGGTCTTAGTCCTGCTTCACACTTCGGGTTTCTTCTAGTCCAAGTTCAGTTGAAGTTTCATTAAGAGTTCTTCCTTTTTTTGTGAGGTGGGAGCGGGGAGATATGGTTTTGCTCTGTCACCCAGGCTGGAGTGCAATGGTGCAGTCATGGCTCACTGCAGCCTTAACCTCCCAGGCTCAAGCAGTCCTCACACCTCAGCCCATGCCACTACCAAACCCAACTAATTTTTTTTCATTTTTTGTAGAGATGGGGTTTCACCATGTTGCCCAGGCTGGTCTCAAACTTCTGGGCTCAAGTGATCCACGTGCATTGGCCTCCCAAAGTGAGATTACAGGCGTGAGTCAATGCACCTATCCCAATTTCTTAAACAGTTCCATTCTGTTGTCTGCTATAGAAGATGGCTTTCTTCCTTAATAGCCGGTCTATCTGTTGAGGCAAAGAGCAAAATAAGCAATTGTCTAGTGTCCGGAAACTCATTTTGGTTGTTCTAGACAATTGGTTCCCAGTTCACCACTCACATTACTCCTCTTCAGCATGATCCAGGGAGAGTATTGTAAATTCTCCCTCCACTGCACAGTTAACACGGACCATCACCACTCCTACGCAACTGCAAAAAATGTTCAAGGCCAGTTTTAATTATGTTCATGAGCTATTAAAACATTCCAGATCTCCCTACTATTTTGAAAGATGGCAGAAACAGCATAGCTGAGTAGATGGGGCACAGGATTTGGAGTCAACTGATCCAGGTTTAAATCCTGGTTTTCCTCCTCATTAGCTCTGTGGCTTTGGGTAAGAGACTTGACATTTCTGAACCTAAGCTTCCTCATCTGTATACTAGAGGTAACATTGCTTAGCTTGCAGGGTAGTCGTGAGGGTCTAATAAGTTAATGTTCAAAGATGACCAGCCCATAGTAGGTGCTCAAAAACTGGGAGTAGTTACTATTATTCTTGTTTTGGTGACATCTGTCCTTCACTGCAGATTGTACAAGGGTACCCAAATCTTAAAGACCTCTGCCGGCATCTGGGGCCAAACTCTGAACCATTGCTGTGAGCTAGTACCACCAGCCACTTACTGTGCTTTTTCTCTTCCTGCCCCCTCAACCCAGCCACAGTGAGGAGAGTGTAGACTCATGAAGGGCTGAAATGACTTGCTCAAGGTTTCTCAAATGCAGTAGGCCCTCCTGAGTAAGGGAATCTCAGAATTATAATGCCTTGTTATTTCTTGAGCTTTTCAATGGAGATGGGGAAATATTCTAAAGCATCAGCTCTTTTCCTTCTGATTTACGTCTACTTCTGACTTTAAAAAAAAAAAAAAAAAATCAGCCATTGGCTGCTGTCTACTCTAGCTCCCACCAGAGCTGGCCAAATTTCCTGATATTTCCAACTACTTATCAGGTGCCTGGAAATGTTGGCCTGGAGTTTGGAAAAGGGGTAGAAGATGGATACTTGGATTTTGACATCCTCTAACTGAGATGTTAGCTGAGCTTCTGGGTAGTGAGTGCAGTCTCATATGCTAAGAGATCATGTGTGATATGTAATATGATCTATTATGTAATAGCCAAGAAAATTTTGATAAAGAAAAATAATGAGAGAAGAGCTCACCCCACAGGATATGAACACATATATAAAGCTAGTTTGAAAGTAAAAAAGTGGTACAGTGCCTGACAGAACAAGATAAGCAGTCAGACCACAGTACACACTTAACAACTTAATATGTGATCAGTAAATGCCTCCGGGTCATGTAATTGTTGATTCGTTATTTGAAAAATCCAGTTAAGTCTTGAGGCAGAGACAGACAGTGCTTACCAAATATTCTATGGGATCCCCCCAGCTGGAAACAAAAGACTTTGAGATGGTAGAGTTGCAGGTAGAAGCAGCCTGGGTCCCTGAGTCACTGCCTGGAAGAGCACCAAACAAGGAATGCCATCCGAACATCACTGGGCTTGATGTGAGTGAAACCTAAGGCTTTGTTGTGTTAAGGCATTAGATTTCAGGGTTTGGCCATTGTAGCAGCTGGCATTAATTAGCTCAAATACCAACACCTTTGCACCTTATA
This sequence comes from Mandrillus leucophaeus, assembly GCF_000951045.1. NCBI lineage: Eukaryota > Metazoa > Chordata > Mammalia > Primates > Cercopithecidae > Mandrillus > Mandrillus leucophaeus. The sequence continues at coordinate 103,955 of NW_012101276.1, read as the reverse complement.
CCACATATTAAAATCAAAATAAATTCTAGGTAGAATAAGAAATAAAATGTTGAAAACAGAATATAAAGGTGCATGTTTATTCAGTCATTGGAAGGGGTTTTCCTAGGCCTGAAAGCAGTAGAAGAAATTAGAAAAGGGAAGATCCATAGTCTAACTACACAAATTTTAAAATTCTGTTTGAGACAGATTTGAATTTCAAAACAGAATTGAACAACACTTGGGGAAAGTGTCTTTGCAGCAAATATGATGAAGGGTTAATATCTTCAATATTTACCAAGCTCATAAAAATGGAGGCCAAGAGAGAGAGAGAGGATTATCTGAAGCAAAGTTTTAATCATAGCTGGCTTGTCCTGTTACCTGAAATGTTTCTGAGTTCCCTGTTGCTGCCAGTTGGTTTGCGTTCTGTACATGCAAACTGTATTTAACATTGGCTCAAACCCAACATAATTAGTAAAGTCAATCTGCCGCAAAGAAAAGATCATTATAATGCTTCGTGCAGCCAAATGTCCATGATGTGCTGCATGTGTTATTGGAAGTTCTCCACATGACTGCTCCCCTCTGTTGGTGCAAGAAATTTAGGGCTGGTCATACGCCGCTTTCCAGGAGCTTAAGAGGAATGGTGGGATTGTCACCAGGAACAGAGGTAGGAGCAGACAATGGAGAAATTTGAAGCAGTTTTAAAAATACATCCTGCTTGTACTCATTGAATTATATTATGGATGCCATTATGTAGTGCTACTTACTTTCTATGCATTACCTCATTTAACCCTCACAACAGCCCTATAGCTAGGTATCATTTTCTCTTTTTCAAATAAGGAAACTGAGGCTCAAGTTGATGAAGTAATTTGGCCAAGGCTACACAGGACTGGCAGAGCTGAGATTTGAAACCCAGTATGTATGACTCCAGGGACACGTAACCAGTCGCTGCCCATATTACCTGCGGCTGAAATATAGAAAGGTTCTAAATAAATGACATTTCTTGGCAATAGCAGGGTTTGAGAGGCATAGGAGGATGTGGGAGAATGGGTAAAGAGGGAGGCAAGGGTACAACTTCTGTTGCCAGCTACCTTCTGACCTGAAACAACTAAGGAAATTCCAGACAAAATATATTAAACAGCGGTTTCCAAGATACTGGATACCAGTAAGAGAAGAACAGTGATCCTTAAGAGATGGAAAACAAATATATGAGTCCCATGATTGCCCCACCTATCTGCCAGGCCATGTTGCAAGAAGGGGGAACCCAGGCAGAACCCAGAAGTCTCCTTGAGATGAGGAGATGGAGGTGGGATGCCAAGACAACTAGAATTCACACGCCAGAGAATGAAAAATAGAAAGCTACACAGGCAGAAAGCTCCAGCAATCTAGAGAGAGTCCTCTTTGAGTCTTCAGCTACTTCTCATCAGTTCACATAAGTGAGGAAACAACCCAAGACCAGGGGGAGAATAAAGATCAGGAGGGAAATTCCTGGAGCTCACACAAGGCTGCAAATGGTTCTTGCTTTCAACAGCCAGATTGGGAAACCTCAAGATTTATGAGGCATTGGGTAAGAGACTCAAAAGGATTTTACCTAATTCGT
>NW_012101276.1:99641-101249 GCF_000951045.1 Mandrillus leucophaeus | reverse complement strand
ACCCCTATGTACAGAGGAACAAAGATAAGCATGGCAGGAGACTAATCAGAAACAATGTGAGCCATAGAGTGAAACCACATTTTAAAAATACAGAAAAAAAAAGTTAACCTAGACTTTTATACCTAGCAAAAATACATTTCAAAAGTGAAGATGAAATGAAGACTTTTAAAATCATACAAATGCTGAACGAATTTATCACAAGCAGGCTACAGGAACATTAAAGCAAGTGCTTCAGGCAGAAGGAAAATGATACCAGATACAAATGTGGCCCTACCCAAAGGAATGAAGAGCACTGAAGAGGATATAACTATGAGTCTAAATAGACCGTTTTCTTGTTTAATCTCTTTAAAGCATGGCTGACTTTTTTTTTTTTTGAGATGGATTTTTGCTGTTGTCCCCCGGGCTGGAGTGCTGTAGTATGATCTCGGCTCACTGCAACGTCCGTCTCCCAGGTTCAAGTGATTCTCCCGCCTCAGCCTCCCCGAGTAGCTGAGACTACAGGCACCTAATTTTTGTATTTTTTGCAGAGACAGTGTTTCGCCATGTTAGCCAAGCTGGTCTCGAACTCTTGACCTCAGGTGATCCACCAGCCTCAGCCTCCCAAAGTGCTGGGATTACAGGCATGAGCCACCATGCCCAGCCAGCTGACTCTTTATAGCAAAAATGATAGCAAGGTATTTGGGAGGCAAAAACAGAAGTATTTTGTTGTAAGGTTTTTATATGAAATGGTATAATATCATTTGAAGGTGCAATGTGATTTTTAAAATATATACTATACACCTTGAAGCAGCCCTGAGGAAAGGATAACTGATAACTCTACTAAGGACATAAAAAGAAATCATTAAAAATATGTAATTAATTCAAAAGAAGACTTAAAAAGAATACAGAAAACAGCGAGTTATTAGAGTTTAAAAGTTCTTTAAATGTATATGGTCTGAGAGTCCCAGAAATGGCAAAAATTATCAAATTGGATAAATAAAGCAAGCTACAACCATAGGCTGCCAACAAGAATCTCATTTTAAATATAAAGACACAAATAGGTTAAAAGGAAAGGGATGATGTGATGGTTAATTTCAGGTATCAATTTGATTGGATTAAGGGATGTACAGATGGCTGGTAAAGCATTATTTCTGGGTGTGTCTGTGAGGGTGTTTCCAGAAGAGACTGCCATTGGAATCCATGGACTGGGTAAGGAAGACCTGTCCTCACTCAGTGTGGGCCCACACTATCCCATCAGCTGAGGCCAAGATAGAATTAAAAAGCAGAGGAAATGCAAAGATTAGTTCACTTTCTCTCTCTCTCTCTTCTGGGCCTGACACCCTTCTTCACTGGCTCTTGGATATCAGAACTCCAAACTCTCCAACCACTGGGCCCCAGGACTTGCACTAGCAGCCCCCTGGGTTCTTGGGCATTCAGCTTTGGACTCAGTTACACTGTTCATTCCTGTGGTCCTAAGGCCTTTGGACTTAGGCTGAGCTAAGTATCCCTGGTTCTCCAGCTTGCAGTCTTCTGCAAGACTTCTCAACCTCCATAACCATATGAGCCAATTCCCCTAATAAATCTCTCCTCTCCTCTCTCCTCTACTGTCTCCTCTCCTCTCCTCTCCTC
>NW_012101276.1:90669-92238 GCF_000951045.1 Mandrillus leucophaeus | reverse complement strand
CTCCATTTCAAAAATAAAATTTAAAAAAAAGCAAGACCTAAAAAGATCAAACTGTTTCCAAGCAACTTAACTGAATCCCAGAATAAATCTCAAGGATCTTATGAGAATAAAAAGTATATATATTCAGTACCCAACAAGTCAGATTCACAATGTCTGATATCTAATAAAAAATTAGATATGAAAACAAGTTGGACAATAAGATGCACAATAAGGAGAAAATCAATAAATTGAAACTGATGCAGAAATGACACAGATGATAGAATTAATAGATGGGGGAATTAAAAGTTATTATAGCTGCATTCTATGGGTTCAAGAAGCCAAAGGAAAAGAAAGATTGAGCATGTTTAGTAGAGATGTGGCAGTAGAAAAAAAAAAAACTAAAGCAATGTCTAGATATGAAAAACTATAATGTATGAGACAAAACATAAACTGGATAGAATTAAACACCACAGAGAAAAGAACACTGAATTTGAAGATATAACAATAGAAACTATCTAAAATAAAACACTGAGAGAAAAAAAGACTGAAAAACAAACAGAGCATTAGTGAGCTGTGGGACCACTTCAAGAAGCCCAATACACAGGCAGTTGAAGATCCCAAAGGAGGAGAAGGCAAAATAAAAAAGTAGGAAAAAAATAATGCCTGGAAATTTTCCAAACTTGATGAAAACTATATAATCACATATTCAAGAAGCTCAACAAACTCAATCACAAGGAACATGAAGAAAACTACACCATTATTATAAGCAGTTGCTTAAAACCTGTGAGAAAGAGGAAATCTTTAAAGTATCTGAAGTAAAACACCCCTATGTACAGAGGAACAAAGATAAGCATGGCAGGAGACTAATCAGAAACAATGTGAGCCATAGAGTGAAACCACATTTTAAAAATACAGAAAAAAAAAGTTAACCTAGACTTTTATACCTAGCAAAAATACATTTCAAAAGTGAAGATGAAATGAAGACTTTTAAAATCATACAAATGCTGAACGAATTTATCACAAGCAGGCTACAGGAACATTAAAGCAAGTGCTTCAGGCAGAAGGAAAATGATACCAGATACAAATGTGGCCCTACCCAAAGGAATGAAGAGCACTGAAGAGGATATAACTATGAGTCTAAATAGACTGTTTTCTTGTTTAATCTCTTTAAAGCATGGCTGACTTTTTTTTTTTTTGAGATGGATTTTTGCTGTTGTCCCCCGGGCTGGAGTGCTGTAGTATGATCTCGGCTCACTGCAACGTCCGTCTCCCAGGTTCAAGTGATTCTCCCGCCTCAGCCTCCCCGAGTAGCTGAGACTACAGGCACCTAATTTTTGTATTTTTTGCAGAGACAGTGTTTCGCCATGTTAGCCAAGCTGGTCTCGAACTCTTGACCTCAGGTGATCCACCAGCCTCAGCCTCCCAAAGTGCTGGGATTACAGGCATGAGCCACCATGCCCAGCCAGCTGACTCTTTATAGCAAAAATGATAGCAAGGTATTTGGGAGGCAAAAACAGAAGTATTTTGTTGTAAGGTTTTTATATGAAATGGTATAATATCATTTGAAGGTGCAATGTGATTTTTAAAATA
>NW_012101276.1:88061-89464 GCF_000951045.1 Mandrillus leucophaeus | reverse complement strand
TCTCTTCTCTCCCCTCTCCCCTCATCTCCTCTCCCCTCCCCTCTCCTCTTCTCTTCCTCTCTTCTCTCCCTTTCCTCTCTTCTCCTCTCCTCTCCCTTCCCTCCCCTCCCCTCCCCTCTCCTTTCCTCTCTCTCTCTCTCTCTCTGTCTGCCCTCCCTGCCTGTGTGTGTCTCTCTCTCTCTCTCTTTCTGCATCTCTGGAGACAGAATGGTAATACCATTAGTAAGAGATACACCATGTCCTATTAGATTCCTCGGGCTAACATAACAAATTACCACAAACTTAGTGCCTGAAAAGAACATAAATTGTTTCTCTCACAGTTCTGGAGGCCTCAAGTCTGAAATCAAGGTGTTGACAGGGCCATAATTCCTCTAAAGGCTCTAAGAAGAATTCTTCCTTGCCTCTTCCAGTTTCTGGTGTCTCCTGGCATTCCTTGGCTAGAGGCAGCACAACTTCAATATCCCGCTCATTCTTCACATGGCCTTCTCCCTGCTTCTCTGATGTCCTTTTCTGTCTCTTATAAGGATACTCTTATTGGATTTAGGGCCCACTAAATTCAGTATGATCACATCTCCATTCTTACCTTAATTACACCTGCAAAGACCCTATTTCCAAAAAAAAGGTTACATTCTGAGATTCCAGATAAACATGAATTTTGGAGGGACATTTTTCAACCCACTAAACCTGCTAACACTAAACAAAAGAAATCTGGGGTGACTATGTTAATACTAGATGAAGTAGATTTCAGAGCAGCAAATATTTCTGGGGATAACAAATGTCATTTTATATTGGTAAAAGCATCAATTAATCAAGAAATATCAAAATTCTAAACATTTATGCACTTAATAACAACTTCAAAGTACATGAAGCAAAAATTGATAGAATTGGAAAGATAGACAAATTCACAATTACAGCTGGAGATTTCAACACTCTGTCTAAATTGATAGAATGAGTAGAAAGATAATGTGCAGAATATAGAAAACATGAAAAGCACTATAAACTGACAACTTAATTGTCATTTATAGAACATTCCACATAACAGCAGCAGCATGTACATTCTTCTCAAGTGCACAGAGAATATTCACAAAGATAGACTATATTCTGTGCTATAAAATAACTCTCAGTAACTTTAAAAGGAGTCAATTCAGCTGAGTGCAGTGGCTCACACCTGTAATCCCAGCACTTTGGGAGGCCAAGACAAGTGGATCACTTGAGGTCAGGAGTTCGAGACCAGCCTGGCCAACATGGGGAAACCCCGTCTCTACTCAAAATACAAAAATTAGCCAGGCATGGTGGTGCGTGCCTGTAGTCTTAGCTACTAGGGAGGCGGAGGCAGGAGAATAGCTTGAACCTGGGAGGCAGAGGTTGCAGCGAGCCGAGATTGTGCCACTGCACCCCAGCCT
>NW_012101276.1:65522-86181 GCF_000951045.1 Mandrillus leucophaeus | reverse complement strand
TATAGCCAGAAAGAAAACAGAATACACAAATTGCCATATTAGGAATGAAAGAGATAAATCAGAGATTCTAGAAAAGGATAAGAGAATATTAATCTAGATAACCATATATATATATTAAAGAAATTTAATTTGTAGTTAAAAACATTCCCACATGCACAAAACAAATTCCAAGTCTAGATGGCTTTACTGATTAATTGTATCAAATCTTAAAACAGAAGTAATTCCAATCCTACACAAACTTTTCTAGGGTATTGAAAATGAGGGAATACTTCCCAAGTTATTCAGTGATGAAGGCATTATTACACTGACACCAGTCAGACAGACATTAGAAAAACAGAGGTGAGAACAGATAATTACCAATCTACATCTCTAGTAACTGTCAATTAAAAACAAAATGTCAATTAAAAACAAAATGTCAATTAAAAACAAAATGTCAATTAAAAACAAAACAAAAACAAAATTATAGAAAATCGAATCCAGCAATATATTAAAAGGAAAATGGCTATGTTCTTAATGTTTGTATCCGAAATTCATATGTTGAAGTCCTAACTACTGAAATGATAGCATTAAGAGCCGGGGTCTTTGGGAGGTGATTAGGTCATGAGGATAGAGCCCTCCACCCTTCCTCCATGTGAGGATACAGCAAAAAGACCCTGTATGAACCAGGAAGTGGACCCTCACAAGATACTGAAACTGCTGGCACCTTGATCTTGAACTTCTCAGCCTCTAGACCTGTGAGAGATAAACTTCTGTTGTTTCTTGGCCACCTAGTCCATAGTATTTTGTTATAGCAGCCCAAACAGGTTAAAACAATAATATATCCCAATGAGGTGGGTTTATTCCTGTAATGTAATATTGGTTGAACATTGAAAATCATTGAATAAGTTGGGTGCAGTGGCTTGCATCTGTAATCCCAGCACTTTGAGAGGCTGAAGTGGGAGAATCACTTGAGCCCAGGCGTTTGAGACCAGTCTGGGCAATACAGGGAGACCCTATCTCAAAAAAAAAAAAAGAAAGAAAGTTACCCGGGCATGGGGGCACATGCCTGTGGTCTCAGCAACTCAGGAGGCTGAGGTGGGAGGATTGCTTGAGCCTAGGAGGTCAAGGCTGCAGTGAGCCATGATTTCACCCATGCACTTCACCCTGGGTGACAAAGTGAGACCCGGTCTCAAAAAAAATACATTGACTAAAATATGGTCATCTCTATAAATGCAGAAAGAAAACATTTGGCAGAATCTTACATCCATTCGTGATTTTTTTTTTAAAGAAAAGAACTCTTCCAGAAAACTAGGAATAGAAGTTTCATTACCTAATAAAGGAGATCAACAAAAATCTACAAAATCCTAAGCACATCATGTTTAGTGGTGAAAGACTGAATTCTTTCCTCCTAAAATCAGAAAAACCTAGGATATCCACTCTCATAACTTCTGTTCAACATTGTAGTGGAGATTCTAGCCAGTGAAATAAGGCAATGAAAAAAAATGAAAGACATACAGATTAAAAAGGAAGAGACAAAACTGTTTCTGTTTATGGACAACATTATTACCTTATACAAAATCTTATGCAATCTTCAAAAGTTACCAGGATAAACAAACTTAACAATGTTGAAGGACAAAATAAGTAAAGAAAAATCAATCTGTTTATACCAGAAATGAAGAATCCAAAATTTAAATTTAAAAACCTACACCATTCTCAATAGCATTAACAAATATTAATAAAATGCTTAGGAGTAAATCTGATTTAAAAAAGGTATGCAAGGACTGCACACTGAAAATTATAAAACACCTGTGAAAGAAATTAAAGATAAACTAAATGAAGACATATACCGTGTTCATGGTTCGGATAATTTAATATTGATATCAATTCTTCTTAAATGGATTTGTAGATTGAATACACTGTCAATCAAAAGCCCAGGACGGTTTGTAGAAATTGGCGTGCTTATTTAAAAATTCATGTAAGTCAAAAAAAGGACCTAGAATAGCTAAAAACAACCTTTAAAAAGAAGAACAAAGTAGGAGGATTTACACTACTGTTACTGGTGGAGGCTTTCCAGGTTCTTGGCGAATTGGACAAAATGCACAAACAAAGAAAGGAAAGAAAAGCACAGATTTATTTAAACAAAAGTACACTCCACAGACTAGGAGCATGCTTGAGCAAGCAGATCAAGAGCTCTGCTTACAGAATTTTTTGGGGTTTAAATACCCTCTAGAGGTTTCCCATTGATTACTTGGTTTATACCCTATGTAAATGAAGTAGTGGCCTGCAACCAGTCTGATAGGTTGTGGAATATGACTAATCAGAGACTGAAGTGAAGTTACAAAGTTACACATGAAGACTTGGCCTGTGACCAGTCTGATTGGTTGCAGGAGGGGACAAATCAGAGGTACTTTCATTTTTCATGTGCAATGCAGAAAACTGAAGGGGTTGCAAAGGGAATAGCCTCTGATCCTTTTGTTACATGGATATGGAGAGGTGAGGGTTTTTCTTTTGATTCAGTTCTAGGAATCAGCATGAATTGGCCTTAGGTTCCCTGCCTCTAGATCCTATTCTCTTGCCTCACTACTGATTTCAAGACTTCTAAAGTTATGGTATTCAAGAAGGCATGGTATTGGTATAAAGACAGACAAATAAATCAATGGAACAAAATAGAGTCCTGAAGTAGACCCAAAACAGATAGGCCGATAGATTTTAAAGAAAGATGCAAAGGCAATTAAGTGTGGAAATGATAACCTTTTAAACAAATGATGCTCAAATTTGGCCTATTAAATATTCATAGACCAAAAAAATCCCCTCCAATCTTCACCGCATACTATCTACAAGAATAAACTCAAAATGGATCATAAAGCTAAATGTAAACTTAAAACTATAAAACTTCTAGAATAAAATCCAGGAGAAAAATCTTTGTAAAGCTGATTTAGGCAAAGATTTCTTAAATGCAACAAAAAGTATAATCCATAAGTGTCTATAAAATTGATAAATTGGACATCAGCAAAATTAAGAACTTCTATTCCTTGACAGACATTACTAGGAGAGTCAAAAGACAAGCCACAGACTTAGAGATAATATTTTCAAAGAAGCATATCTGTTAAGGACTTATAAACACAATATATAAAGAACTCTCAAAACTCAGTAATAAGACATACAACCCAATTTTTAAAATAGGTAAAAGATTTTAAAGAGACACTTCACCAAAGAAGATATATATGGATGGCACAAGAAAACATTCTCAACATCATTAATCATCAGAGAAATGCGAATTATAACCACTACATCCCATTTGAATGTTTAAAATCAAACAGACGGATCATCTCAAGCATCAGCAACAAAGTGAAGCCATCACTGTAAGTCTCATGCACTGCTGATGGAAATGTAAATCATGCAACCACTTTGGAAAACAGTCTGGCAGTTTCTTAAAACATTAAACTTACACCTACCGTATAACCTGTCTGTTCCACTCCTATATGTTTATCCAAGAAAATGAAAGCGTATGTTCATAAAAAGACTTGTATATGAATGTCCATAGCAGCTTTGTTCAAACTAACCAAAAACTGGAAACAACCCAAAATGTCCATCAACAGGTGAATGCATACGTAAATGCAGTAGACTAGTTCTCAGAAATAAAAAGGAATGAACCATTGATACATGCTACAACATGGATGAATCTCAACATAATTATGTTCAATGAAATAAAAGACAGACAATAGGCCAGGCACAATGGCTCATACATATCTGTAATCTCAACACTTTGGGAGGCTGAGGCAGGAGGATTTCTTGAGCCCAGGAGTTCAAGACCAGCTTAGGCAACAAAGGGACAACTCATCTCTACAAAACATTTAGAAATTAGCCAAGCATGCTGGTGTATGCCTATAGTCCCAGTTACTCAGGAGGCTGAGGTGGAAGGATTGCTTGAGCCCAGGAGGCCGAGGCTACAGTGAGCTGTGATTGCATCACTGCCCTCCATCCAGCCTGTGTGATGGACCAAGAACTTGTTTCAAAAGAAAAAAAAAAAAAAACAATAACAGAGTACATACTCTATGATTCCATTTACATAAAATTCTACAAAATCCAAACTATTCTGACAGAAAATAAGTCAGCAGTTGTTTGAGGACTAGGGACAGGAAGTGTAGGCAGGGAGGAGTGGGAAGGAAAGATTACAAAAGAGAATTTGGGGGCATGATGGATATTTTCATTATCTTGATTGTAGTAATGGTGTCCAGAGTGTACACATACATCAAAACATACACACCATGCATGTTAAGATGCAGTTCATTGGATGTCTATATCTCAATAAAACTGTTAGAAATAGACACAGAACACTAGGACAGGAGGGTCTAAGATGTTTGGAGAATATCACTGGAGAGAATGTTGAGACTCATGACTCTGGAAGGTGAAGGATCCAACAGGTAATGATTGAAATAATAATTGTTATTATAGCTAATGATTATTGTCTGCCTACTATTTTATCATTTCACACAAGGGAAGGAACATGAAGCCCAGAGAAGCTAAGCAATGAGCACAAGGTCACAGAGCTGGTGAGAGGTGGGACAGGGATTTGGATCCCACACAGTTAACCAAATCACTGGGGAGTTTCTGGAACAGACTGCAGGGAGCCCTGGGTTTCCTACAGTACTGGAGAGGTGTTAGCGTAAGTTCAGTTGCAGTGACCCCCAGCCCTCCTGAATCTGCTGGGCCCTGCCCAGCCTCCACAAGTTCTTCTCCTCCTGTTTCTGCCGCTGGGCCATGCAGGCAGAGCCATCGCTGACAAGCGCAGATTTTGGCAGCACCATTCTCATGAATTCCAAGCCAGGAGGCTGGGAGCCAGTGTTCCGAGAGATATTTGAGAAGATGAAGACAAAAGCTGTCGGGAAAAGTGACACATGAGGGCATGCCTGAAATATCTGCAGGTTCAACTACTTCTCCAAATCATCCCAGAGCAGGCACGTGGCCCGGTCGTGACAGGTGCTCCAGCATGTCTCAGGAGGCCTGGGAGAGCTTGCAAGAACCAGAAGAGAAAGAAGTAGACACAGGGAAGCCTCAAAGATCCTTTGCAGGAGGAACCAGACACCATGTAGGGGCTGAAGGTTTCATTAGGTCAGCGTGACTGGCATGGGCGTACCCTCCTGCAGAGCCAGCTGTCCTGGGCAGTGAGAGGAGACTCCCATGCATCCTTGTACTCCACGGCCACAAGTCAGAATGTGGCCATTCCCAGCCTAGAACCCCATGGGGCTTTGCTACAGTCAGAAAGTCTGAGCTGGTTCCACTTCAGGGAAGGAAGGGAGGGGGTCCTGCCAGTTTTCTTGGCAGTAGAATTGTGTTCCAGAGATTGTTATCACCAATCTCCTTCTGCAACTGACGGTAGCTCAGGCCAGTATTTCATCAACAGTTCCCATTAGGGTAGCCTCGTTGGAAACACCGAAAGGAATTCCTACCCCCAATTCCCTCTCCAATCTCCTTCTTCTCCCCTATATTAGTTTCCTATCCAATTACCACAAATTTAGAGGCTTAAAACAACATGAATGTATTATCTTACAGTTCTGAGGTCAGACGTCTGAAATGGGTTTCCTTGGGCTAGAATCAAAGCATTGGCTGGGCTGCTTTTCTTGCTGCAGGCTTTGAGTATAAACCCATTTTCTTGCCTTTTCCAGCCTCTAGAGACTATCTGCATCCTTGGCTCATGCCCCCTCCCATCTTCAAAGGCAACCATGTCTGGTTGAAGCATCTTTCTCATATCACCTCTGTCTCTGTCTTACAAAAACCCATGTGATTTCATCTAGCCCACCTGGATAATCCACGATAATCTTATTTTAAGGGCAGCTGATTGGCAAATTTAATTCCATCTGCAACATTAATTCTCCTCTACCATATGACCTAACACACTAAGACAGGGATTAGGACAGAGATGTCTTTGGGGAGTCATTATTCTCGCTACTACAAACCTGCCAAAAGAACAATATGTCTGGCTAATTAAAAGCATTAAACAAATCTTATGTTTCCAAAAAGCTTTTTTTGAAAGGTGCATCATGAGAGCCTCCCCCAGATTTGCTTTGGGCAAGGAGGTTGGTGAACAGGAGAAATTTTGCTTTCATTCTTGGCAGAAAACATCACCAATGACAACCCACTACCCTCTCCCTGCCGAAAAGAGCCTGGGAGCCACCAGGGAAATGCTTGACTTTATAAACGTACTTGCGGGCTTCAAATCCAAGCAGGAAGTAAAGTGAAATCCCCCAGGGAAAATTTTTCTAAAATGTCAAGAAGACTGCCATTTCTCAATCCTGAAAAGGCTGTCCACTTTGGGCAGCCAACTGGTTGCCTGTTTACAAAGACCCCTCTCTGTTTATTGTAGCCATGGTTTCCTCTGTGTTAAGCAGCCAAAGGGGAAGACCTGGCATCCCATGCTCAGGAAAGCCCTTCTTTGGATTCTAGTCTTGAGAGTTGCTGGTCACAGAGCCATGCTGGATCTGGGCTGAGCACTGAGGATATGTTTTAGTTACCTGTGGCTTCCATAACAATTTATCACGAGCTGAGTGGCTTAAAACAACAGAAATTTATTTTCTCACAGTTCTGGAGGCCAGAAAACTAACACTCAAGGTGTCAGCAAAGCTGGCAAGGCTCCGCACAGCACCGTCTGGAGACTCTGAGGAAGAAACCATTCTCTGCTTCTCCTCTAGCCTCTAGTGGCTGTTGGCAATCCTCAGTGATCCGAGACTTGTAGGTGCATCACCCCAACCTCTGCCTCCTCCTTCACGTGGTCTTCCCTGGGCTTTCTTCCGTTGTCTTTGTCTTCTCCTCTTCTTATAAGGACATTTGTCATTGGATTTGGGCCCATCCAGTTAATCCAGGATGATCTCATTTTAAAGAACCCTTAACTCAATTACATCTGCAAAGACCCTTCTTTTCAAATAAGGTGACATTCACAGGTACTATAAGTTAGGACTTGGACATTTTGGTTGGGGGGCACAATCCAATCCCTACAGGGAGAGATCTGGCTCCCAAATGGCATTGGGTGGAGTCCTACCACTGAGTTTAAACCCTATCCCTCCAGGTGCAGCGAATTATTTGAGGCCACCCTGCAGCATCACCACATGGTCCTTTCTAGGCAAAAATACTCTCTCCTCTGCCTGAAAAACTGGCTGCCCTTCAAAATTCACCTGAAGCATCACCTTCTGTATAAGGTCCTCCCTGGCCCAATCCCATAAGTGATACTGATCAAACAATCTTTGTGTTTTGATTTCCCCAACAAGTCAAATCTTGTCTGTTCCTCTATTGTAGCACCTATTACTGTGGTTACTTCACACGTCTGTTTCTCCCACTAGGATGTGACAGCCTGAGAATTCAGAAATCCACATGTTCACATGCATCTATTCATTCAGCAAATACTTACAGAGAGCCTGCTGTGCATTAGGCACATAAGAATGGCTCAAACTATTCTTTAAAAAAGGCATCGGCCAGGCGCAGTGGCTCATGCCTGTAATCCCAGGACTTTGGGAGGCCAAGGTGGGTGGATCACGAGGTCAAGAGATCGAGATCATCCTGGCCAACATGGTGAAACCCTGTCTCCGCTAAAAATACAAAAATTAGCTTGGCGTGGTAGTGTGCACCTGTAGTCCCAGCTACTCCGGAGGCTGAGGCAGCAGAATCACTTGAACCCAGGAGGCAGAGGTTGCAGTCAACCGAGATCATGCTACTGCACTCCAGCCTGGTGACAGAGCGAGACTCTGTCTCAAAAAAAAAAAAGAAAGAAAAGAAAGAAAGAAAAAAAAAAGAAAAAAAGAAAAAAAAAAGAAAGAAAGAAAAAGAAAAAGGCATAAAACTAAGAGATCTTATGATGTGGGAGCGCAACCTAACCCAGGTCTGGGAGACCAGAGAAATCTTTCCCGAGGTGTCCTTTGAGCTGAAGCCTGAAGAATAAGTAGAAATGAACTAGAAAAAGGAGGGAGGAACATTCTAGGCAGAGGGACTAGCATGGACAAAGACTCAGGGGTGAGAGGAAGCTTAGCAAGTTCAAGGACCTGTAAGAAGCTAAGTGTGGCTGGTGCAGGGCTGGGAGTTCCTGTCATGGCAAAATAACACTTGAGGTGCAGGTCAGGGTCAGAGCACACAGGGCCTGAAGATCTTGTAAAGGCATCTGGTCATTATTCATCTTTATGTCTGATATGGTTTGGCTCTGTGTCCCCACCCAAATCTCATGTTGAATTGTGATCTCAAGTGTTGGAGGTAGGGCCTGGTGGGAGGTGATTGGATCATGGGGATGGTTTCTAACGGTTTAGCACCATCCCCCTAGTGCTGTCTTATGACTGAGTTCTCACAAGATCTGGTTGTTTAAAAGCGTATAGCACTTTCCCCTTTGCTTGTTCTCTTTTGCTGACCATGTGAAGATGTGCTTGCTTCCGATTTGCCTTCCTCCTGATTGTAAGTTTCCTGAGGCCTCCCCAGTCATGCTTTCTGTACAGCCTGTAGAACTGTGAGCCAATTAAATCTCTTTTCTTTATAAACTACCCAGTGTCAGGTAGTTCTTTATAGCACTGTGAGAATGGACAAATACAACTTCCCAGCTTAATCAGTGTTGAATGAATGAATGTAAATTGACCATTGTCTGTTAAGAGACAACAGAGTACTTCCTCTTTTACCATGTATGTGAAAACAAATAAAAAAGTTTATCCTTTCAAAATGAATTTGCATCCACTAGTGACTATTCAGATTCAGAGTTGAAAGGCTAGTTTCAAGCAAAAATGACTTTTGATATTTTAAAAGTATTTATTTAAAATTACCAGTATAAGTATTTATTTAAAATTGCCAGTGTACTAAGATCTATATCAAATACTGAACTGGCCTTGGTTCAAATCAAAGGTATTTCTAACCTATAAAGGAAAGAGACTAGAACAAAGTGCTTATAAAACAGCTTAAAAATACCCACCCCCAAAAGGAGGTCAGGCTGCAGCACTGATTGATCATGCAGGTCACAGACAGTGAGCTGCATCAGTCAACGGTTAAAAATATAGCTTGTTAAAAATAGGGTAGCTCAGACCCCACCCCAGACCCCGATCAAAATGTCCAGGGGTGGGGCTCAGGCCACTACCAGATTGCTATTAAGCAACCCCTCAGCAAAACAAAGTTTAAGGATCCCTAATATAATGACTTTTTTATTATGGCAAAATATCTAGGTTTTTTTGTGGCATGTTAGTGGTGTTATTTATAGTGAAGCTAGAAAGAGGATCAGAACTAGGACAAGCAAGGTGGGGATAGCAATGGATATCAGCAAAGGTTGAGAATAGAAAAGGGAATTGAGTAGGGAGGTGAAGGTTAGTCTTCTGAAATAAGTAACCCAGAAAGTACTGATTAGTCTTTCTTATCACCCGACTGCCCCTGGTGGTAGGGAAGATGTTTAGGTTTCTGAGATAACTTGAGGTCTTATTCCCTAGCCCTGTACCCAACAAGGCACCACCTTGACATTTCTTCTTCTTGCTCACAAAGTGTAATCACACCACTGAGAGTCTGAGAGGTGATGACACACCCCACACAGTGGGAGCCCAAGAGCCAGAGGAGGAGGTCATCCCAGAAGCCAGAGCTGCCCTGGCTCCCCATATAACTGGGGTAGAAGTAGCAGTCGGTCCTATGGGACAAACACCAATCCTCCTGGGGGCAGATGGTGTCTATGGCTAGGGATTTGGTCCTTAACAGTGTCCACAGATTGACTGCTTTGCATCCTACAGGTTTGCTACCTGGGAGACTGATAGACCCTTCCGGAGAGCAGGAGGTCAAGGGACCCAGATGCTGAGCAGGCATGAAGGGGAGGGTATACAGAAGCAGACCATGGACAAGTTCCTGCAGGGTCCCCTGGCTCTCAGCAAACCCCTAGTGAAAATATTTCATATTTCCAAACAGCTCCCCAAATTGTATTTTTTAACATATGAAAATCTTTAATACATAAAAATGCTTTTCTAGAGCCTGGTTGTCTGGTCTGGGCTCCCCAGCAAGGGAGGAGAGTTCATAGTCTACTTGAAGCTACAGACTAGGCAGAGGAGTCTATAGAATATTCACACGTCAATGTTTGTTTCTGTGTTGCTGGTAAACGGAGAAGGCTTTGGATAAAGTCTGAGGTCAGTTAGAACCTCAGTTCTTCCTCACTTTTTCCTACTTTCAACACCCCTAGTGGGATTCCAGCTCTCAAACCAGCCTCCCTTTGGACAAATTGTGCAGACAACTTCAACTAAGGGCAACCTTCACCTGTAAGTCAAGAAGAGACCTGGCTTTTCTCTTGAGTCCTGGGCTTCTTCCTCATCCTGAGGTTAAAGAACCAGAATTTGTGACGGGAGGGAAGAGGATGCAGAGGTGAAGCTCTTGATCATACTGTATGGCAGGCCAAATACTGGCCTCCAAAGGTATCTACACTCCAATCCCAAGAACCTATGATATGTTATGTTACATGGCAAAAGGACTTTGCAGATGTGATTAAGATTACCGATCTTGAGACAGAAAGATTGGTAAACTCAATCACACCTGCAAAGTCAAGTGTGAAAGTTCAGCAGAGAAAGGCTCTCAGCTTTTAAGAGCTCAGGCGATTAGACTGGGCCACCCAGGTGACTGGGAGCCTTTCCCTGCTTAACTCACAGAGATGCAATGAAAGAAAAGGCAGGAGAAATGTAAACTGTGAGAGGACTCTACCCACCATTGGTGGCTTGGAAGATGGAGGAAGGGGACCACCAGTCAAGGAATGCTGGCAACCTGTGGAAGCTGAATGTGACCCTGTGACCCTTAGATGGCAGCCAACAAAGAACCCTCAGTCCCACAACCACATGGAGCTGAATTCTGCCAACAACTTGAATGAGCAAAAGCATGGATCCTCCCTTGAGCCTCCAGCAAGGAATGCAGCCTGCACACACCTCAGTTTTGGCCCAGGGAGACCCATATTGGACTTCCGCCCAGCAAAATTATAAGCTAAGAAGCAGATGTCATTTTAAGCTGCTGAATGTGTGATCATTTATTACAGCAACAATAGAAAAACTAATACACCCCTAACACACTCTTATCCCTACCAGAGATCAGGAGGTCAATGGGTGCTGGGAACCAAGCAGGAACCAGCCTGGGCTTTGTGGGCTCATACCTGACTGAAGTAGGTTGGGTGAAAATCTATACCCATGAAGGGGTTGGCTTCCTAGACTCCAGAAAGTGGGGATTTAGGCAAGATGAGAGTAGAATCAAAAGATGATCACCACCTTTACTTTCTATCCTTCTATCCAAATAGAGGGTGAAAGGGGTTCAGGAATGCTCCCTGATTCCATGGATGGTCAAGTGGTCTTTCTCCTCCTCACTGGTTTGAGTGCATCCTTTAGGGCTGCAATGATCCCAACTACACAGCTTCTCTCTCAGCTCTGGAAGCAGCCCATGCTGGGATGGGGGATTAAGATTCATGATCCACTGAAGAAGCAGGGAGGCTTGGAAAGGGTGCACCCCAGAATCCTTCCCCAGGCTCAGCATTCCTCCCATCTGCTCCGGGCAGGGAGGTTTTGATCCACCCCCAGAGATGAGAAAGGTTCTCATTCACTTGTTTCCAAGGGTGGGGGTAGGGTGGGCAGAGGAGGGAATCCCACAATGGGACTGTGACTAAGACTAAATACAGATCAAAGCTCAATTTATGTCTCCAGGCTGAGCACAAACAGTGCTGAGTACCAGGATGGTGCAGAACTAGCATCTTGGGCCCACGGGAGCAGCTGCAAAGCACCTTGGGAAGCTCCTTCTCCCCAGCCATGGCTGGGAGAAGCCAGAGGTCTGCTTCAGCCAGGTCTGCTGATGGCAGTTCTCTCCTTCCTTGAGTGTGTGCTAATGGCCTAAGCAAGAAGGACTGTTCCCAGGAGACACCAGGGGCCAAGCTCTCAGGAGACAGTGAGTCCATGAGCCAGGGGCAACCCCGTGGCCTAGAGTGCACACTCTCCCAGAGCCAGCGTAGGCTCGCATGACTCCTCCAGAGTGGCCAGCACTGGGCAGTTGCTTATCAAGCAGGGTGAAGGTGCTGTACGGTTACCTGAGGTCAGGTGGGGATGTCTGTGAGAGGACAGTCAGGACTTCTCTATCCTTTCCTCAGCTCTCAGAAAGTTGCACATTCAAGAACTTTCTTGCCCTTGCCCCAACCTCCCTCCTGGCCACTCCTTTGCCACGCTTGATTACTTCTGCCAATGTACCGTGAACACTAGGCCTCTCTGACTCCGCTTATGCCAGACCTTGTATAGAATGCCTTCCCTGCCTTGCCAAAATAAATGTGGTCTTCAAAGTCCAGTCCAACCATCACACTCCCTGGGGAGCTTTCTCCAACTTCTCCTCATTTCCTACTCCAATTTAAGTAGAATTATTTCTTTGCTATTAAGAGTATTTATATTACTTGGCACAGACTTTATGGGTACATTTGTGGCAGACTAAGATTTTGAAATATTAACCAATGAATTCTACCCCTCTCCCCATATTTTCCTTCAGCCTGGATTTCTCTCCTGGTCCGAACCAGGTGAGTCATCACTCATTGCCTTAGGCAAAGGTTGACACTGCAGAAGATGAAATCAATTCTCAGCCTTTGAGTTTCAAAAGCCTTGTCATAAAGAATTATGGAAACAATTTGGTTGCTAGAGGGATTTGGGAGAATGCACAATTCACAGAATTCAAAGCTTTCTGCCATTCCCTTCACTCCCTTCGGAGACTAGACCAGAGGCTGAACCAGGGCCACAGCTTAACCATGTCACAGTCTATGACAATGGTGCCTCCTAGAATTGTGCAACACACAACGTACATGACTATACACAGTGACCTTAGAACCAGGCCCTTATTTCCACCCATTCTCCTTAGCATCAAGTCCTTTATCACTGATCATTGATCATTCTTGCAGCCACATAGTTGCGGGACAGCTGTTGTACCCATTGGCTTTACAGTCCTGTTCCTGGTGGAAAGGAGAGAGAAAGGCAGAGAGCCCTTAGTGAGGACTTTTATTCAGGAAAGGATGCCCTCTCTAGGGACTTCTGCCTTGATCTCATTGGCCACAACTGTGTGTCCTCTACAAGGAAACCTGAGTCTTCGTTTTCCAATCTCTATAATAGGAAGGCAAGGGAGAAGATTGTGAGCAGTCAGTTTGCTTTGTCTACACAAGGGGAGAACATTCCAGGCAGGAGGTAGAGCGTGAGCAAAGGCTGGAGAGCAAGAGCATCACTGCTGGGATTGCAATGCCTGCCACTGCAGGGCATAGCAGGCACTCACCAGACACTAGCTGGAGGAGTGAACGGATAGATAAAATGAGATCATAGCATGGTACAAAGGCTACAAAAAGTTTAGCCTGGCTGTATTGTAGCACTTAAGACAAGAAGTGGCAAGACAAGAGGCAAGGTATTACATGGCAGCCAGAGCACCAGGGGCCTTGTGTTTGAGTCTTTATACAAAGAACAACAAAGAGCCTTGGAAGAAATGTCTATAGGGTGTAACTTGATTAGATTGTGTTTGGGAAGATCATGCTGCCTGTAGGGAGGGGTACATTTTGGAGGTGAATGAGACAAAAGGTAAGGAGTGTATCTGGAGCCTATTGCAATATCCAAGGTAGAAAAGAAGACAGCCTGGAAGAATATGTGGTAATGGGGACAGAAAGTGGTCAGAGTCAAGAGATATTTTGGAGGCAGAACTGACTGCATTTGGCAAAGGATTGAACATAGGAGAAAAGAGAAAAGTCAAGGACAACTCTGAATTTCTGGCTCAAGTTACTGAGTCTCTGGTGCTATCAATCATTGAATCAGGAAGCACAGAAATAGCAAGTTTGTATTTGGAGTAGAGGGATGACGAATGCACTTTGGATGTTATACTAGGCCTTGTTATATACACACCCCAAGATTTGCTCATCTCCATCTACCCCACAGGTCTTAATCACTGGTCAATAAGGATCTCCAGCTGCAATCACGAGTGTACCCTCATCTCATCCCATGTCAAGCTGAACTTGGAGCAGTGCCATTTGGCTATTTGAACTGCTTATCGTGCAGCCATAACAAGGACACTGCTTCTCATGTAGTAGACAGGAGGTGGACTTGGGTAGCAATGCCACCAGCACATTCTCCACATGTTCCATGGGCAGCTGCCACAAATGCTTAATTCTTTTCCAGCCCAGGTCCTGCAGCTCATCCACCAGGTTCCTAGGCAAAGCTGCATCTCTAGTTCTTTGTATACCATGATGTACTACAGCTTTTCTGCCTCATCCCACTCTGTCTGCATCAACAGCTCTTTCAAGCTCCAGTCGTCCCTGGGCTTGGCTGAACCCATTGGAGACTACGGCTTCTCTGATCACTTTTTGGTTCAAGTGAAGCACCAGACTGAAAACTTGCGGTCTGGTTTCTCCAGTGGATCCCTGGAGGGGCCAATTAACACAACCCAGAAATGGGTGGGAGTTAACCGTGAAGCAGACCTGGCCTATATGTACAGAAAGAAGCCACTAGATAAATCTTTTTCTCTCTACCCGCAACCCCAAAGAAGTGTTCCAAGGCATGGTTCTTCCGTTAGTCCTGTTTATAAAACATTCCACATGACCAAGCAACAGGCCACAATTTTATTTATTTTTATTTTTTGAGACAGGGTCTTACCATGTTGCCCAGGCTGGAATGCAGTGGTGTGATCTTACACTTTGCTGCCCTGAATTTGTACCACCCAATATGGCCTTATCATAGGCACTTTGTCTAGGGATTTATTTTCTAGGAAATTTGTGTAAAGAAAGACTTGCTGAGTTTGCAACATCCAAATGAAGATATCTATAATTCTGAAATGCAGGGTAAAGGTCTGGACGGGAAAACACAAATAGGAGCTTTTATGGTAAATATCTGCTTTGTGCATCCTGTATTCCTCTCCCTTCTTCTGGCAGTAGTACTTTTTTCCTTTAGGGATCTCTTCTTCCACAATTCCATGTGGTCCGGGAGGGGCTGGCAATTCTTACCACCGCAAATTCATTCAGCTCCTTTGAGTCAGCATGTAATTTCAGTTGAATCAACCACTGTCCTTTCCCAGGAATTGGGAGAAGTTCTGTCTTTCCTCCAGAGTAGTTATCTAGGATGCTAAAAGCCCTGAGTCATTTATGATCACTCCTGTGCCCTCCCCCAACTCCATGAGGAATCCTGTGCAATAGAAGAGAATGAGGCCAAGACAATGATAGAGGGGCGGGAGATGGAAATGGTGGGAGAGTGATATGTTTTGGCTGTCCCCCCACCCCCCCGCAAATATCACCCTGAATTGTAATAATCCCCACATGTCAAGAGCGGGCCCAGGTGGTGATAATTGAATCATGGCGGTGGTTTCCCCCATACTGTTCTCATGGTAGTGAATAAGTCTCACAATATCTGATGGTTTTATAAATGAGAATTCCCTTGCACAAGCTATCTTGCCTGCTGCCATGTAAGATGTGACTTTGCTCCTCATTCGCCTTCTGCCATGATTGTGAGGCCTTGTCAGCTATGTGGAACTGTGAGTCAATTAAACCTCTTTCCTTTATAAATTACCCACTCTAGGGTATGTCTTTATTAGCAGTGCGAGAACAAAACTAATACAGAGAGAAAGAGGCCTGACAACATCATTTGAGTCCTTAGATCCAGACATGCGAGTTTCACTCTGCTTCTAAACTAGCCTATTATGCTAGCCAAACATTTCTCTTTAGTTTTGCTTGAGCTAGTGTGAATTGGGTTGCTGTCATTTGCAACCCAAAGTCCTGACTATATAGATGTCATCGTGGTTAGATGCTGACAGAGCCTGGTCAAAGTATGAAGGCTGACAAGAGCAGAGGGCCTAAGGAAGAATCCCAAAGGGCAGGAACATTCAAGCAGCATTCAGCAAAAGCATTAAAGAAGACGAAAAATTAGTGACCAGAGAGATGGGAAGAAAACAGGGAGAGTGATAGAAGACAAAGGAGGTGAGACTTGGAAGAAGGGAATTGTCCACAGTGCCAAGTGCAGCTGGTGGGTCACACAAACAAGAAATGGAAATGCCCATTGGATATAGCAGCAGCGTGTCCCAGTGATTTTGAGGAAATCAATCTCAATGGACAGGAGGGGACAGAAATTTAATGACCAAGTATTGAAGTACTCCTGGAAGGAAGTGAGACCGTGAGGGCAGAAAACACTCAGGAAATGTGGTTGCAAAAGAAAGAAAGGAGATGACAAAGGGGGAAAGATGGAAAGTAAAGGAGAAAACTTGAGAGTTTTTCTTAAGATAATAAAGACTTGAACACATTGAAATGTTGATGGGAAGAGACCAGTAGAGAGGTAAAGCTTACAGATATAAGCAAGGGAGGGAAGAGTGGTCCCTGAAAAATGAGAGAAGGGCTCAGATTTATCCATGGTGTCAGGAGAGAGGAGGAAAATAAAGGTGCAAGTTCAGAGAGGTTTAGATTTGATGGCAGGAAGTTGGGGGATTTGCAAGGTTATTGCTGACAGTGACAAGGGCTGCAGGGTAGCAGGCAGGGGAATGGCGGGGTTGGAGTGTGAGAGAAGAATTGGAATGGCCTGTGTGAAGAACAGGAAACAGAGGTCATTAGAGACATAGAAAGATTACTAGTCATGGAGGGAACCATTGGAGACCATGAAGTTACAATGGCTCCAATGCACATGGCCATGGGAGGCTTCGGGGTAGTGCTCAGCTGTGTCAATATAGGCACAAAGACAGCAAATGGCTGGAGTATGACAGAACTGCAGGACAAGGAGTAGAGGCTCTTGGAAAGCTGAGTAAAGATGGAAGGGAAAACAGAAGGCAGCCCAGAGAGGCTCGAAGTAGAAGGTCTAGGACTCGAATAAAAGAGGGGACTCATACCTGGTAAGTCCCCATATTTTGCCTGGGTGCTGAAGAACAGGTGAGAAGGGCATGTGTCTGGGCTCAGATCACTCATGCAGACCCTGTCTGACATGGACCA
Organism: Mandrillus leucophaeus; assembly: GCF_000951045.1. Taxonomy (NCBI): domain Eukaryota; kingdom Metazoa; phylum Chordata; class Mammalia; order Primates; family Cercopithecidae; genus Mandrillus; species Mandrillus leucophaeus. The sequence continues at coordinate 69,278 of NW_012101276.1, read as the reverse complement.
GAGACTCACTGCCTGTCCCATTGCCACCCGCACTGAGTCTGTCTTCACAATCTGTCCCTGATTTGACAACTTCTCCCCCCACACTCTGCACATGATCAGCTGTCTCCTTCCCTCCTCAGCCTACATTCCTCATCCTCACTGCCTCTGGGCCCTTCCTCATGGCCTCTCCATCCCAGCCCCCTGTATAACTTCTCCATACACACAAACACACACATACTTTTTGCCCATTCAAATTCCCTCTTACCCTCCAAGGCCCCGATCAATACTCTCTCCTTAATGAAGCTTTTATCAGCTATTCTGACTTCCTTTTCTGAATCCCTGGGGCATTTATAAACGGTATCTCAGCATAACTTCATAACAGTCTCATGGTATCTATTAATTGTCTCATTTGTGATTTTGGTCTTTGTAACTAGATTATGAGTTCCTTGATATACCGAGCTACTTGGCCACTGAAGATAGATGATGGATGGATGGATAGATAGATAGATAGATAGATAGATAGATAGATAGATAGATAGATAGATAGACAGATAGATAGATAGATTGATTGATTTTTATTAGGGATTAGATAGGTAGATAGATGACAGATGATTTGCCTTACGGAAAATTTTCAATTTCTTTACCTATAGGGGGAATTGCCAGGTAGGAGTCCCCACTTTTATCGCCTTTATAGATGGGCCCCAACTTATGATGGTTGGACTTGAGATTTTTCGACCTTAGATAGGTTTATCAGGGTATTAAGTGCATTTTCAACTTACAATATTTTTGAATTACAATGGGGTTGATAGGAACATGACCGCATCATAAGTCAAGGAGCGTCTGTACACACAAACACACATAGACAAGTGAACATACAATGCGCTGGGTACAGGGCTCAGGGACGCAGAGACAGAGGCCATGTGAGGATTCAGCCCTGATTATTCTAAAGCCATCCCAACTCTGCTTTTCAAACAAGACTCCAGCCCCACCTGGACCCCTCCCCAGTGAATGTCTGTGACTGCTAGTGCCAATAAGAACTTTCCAGACCTCCTCCCCGAGCTCTTGGGACGGAAGCAGTGGCTCCACAGAGGTGACAGGCAATGAACAACAGCCTTGGACCTGCCTATGGGAAGTGTCCGAGAGACAGTCTTTCTAGATGACTGGCCTGTGCTGCTCATTTCCACAAAGGAGGGTCATGGGGCCTGATGGAAGAGCACCAGTCTTCCCCATATTTTGCCTACAGAGAGCAGATTTAAGAGAACAAGGTCTGAGAAAGCAAGCTGTCCCTCAATTGTCCTTCCCAGGGAAGCCAGCTCTGGACTCCGAATAGCTTCATTAGGCCCAGGGCAAGGCAGGCCCTCTGGGTCAATGACAGGGAGAGAGGAGAAGAAATGCAGACTTTCTGGACTTTGACTTGTCAACGCCCTTCACTCCCCTCCCCACCCTTCAATAAATGATACTGTGCTGCTGCTGGCAAATCTGCCTGGCTTACAGCCTCTAAAAATCAGCCAGTCTCCACACCAGAAATGTGAGCCTCTTCTGTTACAGTTTAAGTGGTGGTCCTACTTATAGAAACAACCCCCAGGGAGCCTGTGAGCCCTGGGCCAGCAGAGGCTCCCCTCCAGAGCCTGGGGAGGCTGGGACAGGGCAAGTGAGGCAACAGGGGAGGGGTGTGCACTGCCACCGCCCAATGCTGCCCTAGTGGAAGCTCCAGGCCGAGAACAGTTCTCTTTTATTTCCTCCACGCTGGCCAGGCCAGGCCTGCAGCTGACAGCAGGAGAGGGGCTGAGCCACAGAAGCACAGGCGGTCTTGTGTGGGGCAGACCTGGGCGGCTGGGGGGTGCTCGAGGGACAACTTCCCCTGCAATTGCCCACTCCTTGCTGCAGCTCCTTAGCCTTGACACTGAGTCACTGCACAGTTGGTAACTCTGGCCTCAGTGGTGACACAGAAATGGACAGGAGGGCCCATGAGGATGATGGGCTCAGTGACAGGCCAGGGGGTGGTTTCCAAGTGGGCCTGGCACTCTGGCCTGACACTGAGATTTTTGGGTGATATCCACCTGAGTGGGGTAGTAAGGTAACAAAAATAGAGAAAGGGAGAGCACCTTTCAGAATGTGTGTGTATGTGTGTGGGCGTGTGTGTGTGTGTGTGTGTGTGTGTGTGTATGTATGTATCGCTCCTGTATGCTTAAATGGTCGAGCTGTGTGGAGGGGCAGATCTAAATGTATTCAGTTACATGATGATGACAGGCTTCAGTGCATGATGGGCTGTTGGTGGTTGTGTTTCTCAGTCATCCATTTGTTGTAATAGTCATCTATTGCTGCATAACAAATGACCCCAATTTAGTGGCTTAAATGAACAACAGTTATCATTTTGTAGTGTCTGTGGGTCAGGAATCCGGCACAACTTACGTGGTCCTCTGGCTCTGATCCTCTCACAAAGCTCCAATCAAGGGGCTGGCCTGGTCTGCAGTCATCTCAAAGTTTGACTCATGGGTCATTGCATGAGTTCCTCATGGGTTAGTGGACTGAGGGTCTCAGGTCCTTACTGGCTGTCACCTGGAGGCTACTCCCAGTTCCTTGCCACACAGGCCTCTCCATAGAGCAGTTTACACATGGAAGCCAGCTGCATCAGGGCAAGCAACTTGAGGAGAGAGAGAGAGGACAGCATGGGAACCTGATCGCAGAGGCAACACTTATCCCCATTTGTCTTAGTCCGTTTAGGCTGCTGTTGCAAAGTACCAGAGACTGAGTGACTTATAAACAATAGAAACTTACTCTCACAGTTCTGGAGACTGGAAACCTGAGATCAGGGTGCCAGCATGGTCAGGTTCTGGTGACGGTTCTCTTCTGGGTTGCAGACTGTCATCTTCTCATATCCTATATGGCAGAGAGGGCAAGAGAGCTCTCTGGGGTTCCTTTTACAAGGACACTAATTCCATTCGTGAGGACCCTACCCTTATGACCTAATCACCTCCCCAGGGTCCCACCTCCCAATACCACCCCAGCAGGAGTTAGGGTTTCAATATATAAATGTTTGGGGGAAACATTCCGTCCACTGTACCTTTGCTGTCTTCCATTCATTAGAAGTGAGTCATTCAAGGGAAGGGGATTACACAAGGGCATGAATGTCAGGAGGCAAAGAGCACTGAGTGCTGTTTTAGAAGTTGTCTATCACATCCATTAATTCATTTGGCAATTATTTCATGAGGACCTGCTATGTACAAGACAACATGCTAAAGGTGGAAGATAGAACAAAACTGTCCTTGTCACTTGTAGGTTACGACCTGGGAGGTGAGGCATGTATCAATTAAATATACAAATAAATATCAAATTCTAAGTACAGAAAATGCCTCAAAAGAGGGAGGCACATGGTGCCATGAGAGCCTTTAACCAGGGGACTGGGCCCCGGGGGCTCCCTGAGGGTGACGATTGAAAAGTGTGCCAAGGCATGAGAGAGGACCAGGAGGTAGCCGGGCAGTATGGAGGGGAGGGGACAGAGAGGCAGCACTCCTGGCCCAAAGAACAGCATCATAGGTATATGATGGCGATGGGTGACGGCCCAGAGCACGTGTGCATGTTCGTGTGCTTTCTGTGTCTGGGTGAACTTGTGTGTTTACACCGTGTGAGTGAATTTCTTAGTCGCACAACGCTACTGGTGCACTTAAGGACTCTAGAAAAGGAACAGGAAGGTGGCAGAGAGAACCAAACCTGAGCAGCCTCTCTGCACTTTCAGAATCATGTTCCTTCACTCTGCTTTCCACTCTCCCACTTTCC
>NW_012101276.1:56969-58187 GCF_000951045.1 Mandrillus leucophaeus | reverse complement strand
AATGTAGATATTTCAGCAAGACAGAAGAGAGAAAGAAAAAAGAGAAGCAGATGACCGATGGAAAACCTTGCTGCCCCAGAATGCTTTAAAAAAAAGAGAGAGAGAGAGAGAGAGAGAGAGAGAGAGAGAAACTAACTACCTCGGTTGAAGGTGGCTTCCAGTTTTCAGTTAAAGTCCCTCGTAAGACCCTTCCATCATTTCTGCCCTTGTGTTCTCCGGATACCTCTGATTCCTAAGAAACTCTAAGTTGGTTTCTGCTTCCTGCCACCAAAGAACTCCTAAAAGCACTGGTGCTTATGGAACCAAGGGCAAGTAACCATCTGGTCCAATTAGAGGTGGCGGGTGGGAGCAGAGGCAGGACCGCTTTCTATAAACACAGCTACTTCCTCTGCCTCTCTCACAGGTATAGTGGCAGGTCCTCGCATCTACTACAGTGGACGTTTCTGAGCGTGTAAGGGCGCCTGAGTGTTTGTGTGCCTGTGTGTGCGTGCAGGTGCACAACTCTGGGTCTGCTGCCTGTGAGGTACCTGGGTATGGTGTTTTCTCAGAGAACAAGATTATAATTGTGAGTAGGTGTGTGTTACTGAATCTGTCTGTGCACATGAGTGGGAGAGAACCAAGCCAAGCTGCATTCTAGGTTATAATTGTCTACATTAGAGACTCATTAACTGTATCGCTGCATCTACCCATAATACGCCAGGATTATATTTCGAAATTAGCTTCTTAAAGAGACAGAGCAGAGAGCCCCCTGTTATATGGGAGAGGGGAGTTCCAGACCATTTGGAAAAGGAAAGGTGACCAGTGTTGCACTCAGAATGACCTGGGGACTAGGCAGAGACAGACACCAAAGGTCTGCAGGGTCAACCCCAGACAGCCTGAGAAGGCACCAGGTTCCATTGCCATGGTGTGGGAAGCAAAGTTAGAGCACAGGGAACATGGCCCCAGAGCCAGGAGACAACAAGGACACAACGTGCCTGGGCCAAAGTCCCCAGGGCGTTAAGAACCCAGTCAGTGATCAGAGGAAGCGATTTCCTCCCACCTCAGCCTCCCAAGTAACTGGGACTACAGGCACACACCACACATGCAGCTACTTTTTTGTGTTTTTTTTTTTTTTTTTTGTAGAGGTGGGGTTTCACCAGGTTGCCCAGGCTGGCCTCTAACTTCTAGGCTCAAGCGATCTGCCTGCCTTGGCCTCCCAGAGTGCTAGGATTATAGGTG
>NW_012101276.1:53977-56919 GCF_000951045.1 Mandrillus leucophaeus | reverse complement strand
GAAGATAGAACAAAACTGTCCTTGTCACTTGTAGGTTACGACCTGGGAGGTGAGGCATGTATCAATTAAATATACAAATAAATATCAAATTCTAAGTACAGAAAATGCCTCAAAAGAGGGAGGCACATGGTGCCATGAGAGCCTTTAACCAGGGGACTGGGCCCCGGGGGCTCCCTGAGGGTGACAATTGAAAAGTGTGCCAAGGCATGAGAGAGGACCAGGAGGTAGCCGGGCAGTATGGAGGGGAGGGGACAGAGAGGCAGCACTCCTGGCCCAAAGAACAGCATCATAGGTATATGATGGCGATGGGTGACGGCCCAGAGCACGTGTGCATGTTCGTGTGCCTTCTGTGTCTGGGTGAACTTGTGTGTTTACACCGTGTGAGTGAATTTCTTAGTCGCACAACGCTACTGGTGCACTTAAGGACTCTAGAAAAGGAACAGGAAGGTGGCAGAGAGAACCAAACCTGAGCAGCCTCTCTGCACTTTCAGAATCATGTTCCTTCACTCTGCTTTCCACTCTCCCACTTTCCCGATCCCCTCTCTGTTAAGGTTTCTTTGGGGAGTCATATATGTCCTCATAAAAAGCAAAAATCTGCTGATGCCACCTAATGTAATATCCGGAAAGGCAGAGCTGTCTGCAAGGGCTGGCTCTGCACCCAGCCCAGCTTTGGAGGCTCCATTCTACAAACCAGCATCTCCCTTGTTAAAAAGATGGTCTATTGATTGAGGCTAAAGTGACTTTTTATGGGGCCTTCAGTCCAGAGACAGGAAAGAGACTGGGAGGAGACTGCAAGGCAGGAGCCCCTGGTGGAAGGAGGTGGGGAGAAGTCCTACAGCTAATGGGAAGGGCAGAGGGGGGCGGGAAGGGAGCTGGGAAAGCCCCTAGCCAGGACAGGACCCCTCTAGGTGTTAGGGGAGCCAAGTTTTGAGAGGGCTGAGGCTGGACACAGTGTGACATGTGGCCCAGCCCCATACACCTGTGTCTGAGGCTGACGAATCCCATGCAAGACCCAGTCATGTACAGACAAGCCCAGACCTGCTCAAATCAGCAAACATGTGTGGGTCGTGTCTTCAAGGCACCCAAGGAGGGGGCTTTCCTCCTTCCAGTAGCACCTTGATGAACTACGCAAGCCGACCCAGGACCTGGGATTCTAGCTCCACTCAGCCAATGACTAACGGCATGACTCCCACTCATTCCTCTCTTTGTTTATTAAAATAATTATCCATGCCCCTGTGCCAGGCACTGCATTAGCCTCTGGGAGCACAGGCATGGTCCTAGCACTCATGGGCCTAACAGTTTAGATAGAAAAGAATCATTAAGCAATATTCACATCACCATAGGATGACAGTTACGAGAGTTACATGAACGAAAAACACAGATCTAACATGGTTCGGAAGACATTATGGAGCCAGCGGGTGCTGAGCGCTGTAGAGGTGACTAGGCCTGTCTGAGTGTTAGCCTTGGCTCCCCCCTCCATTCCAGCAACAGTGTCCATTGCTGCATTTTCTCAGCAGATTAAGTGTATGATGGGCTACTTTCCTCTGACCCACCACCCAGTTTTGCAGTCATGGACCTAGTCAGTCCTCTGAGACTGGGCCTGTGTCTATCCTGCACGGGCCTGGAGCTGTCCTTCCCACTGTCTCTTGGGTTTCCTTGCCCCACAACACAGTGGGCCCCAACATCAGCCACTTGTGTGACCCCTCTCTGGTGCCCAGGAACATTTCCTCACTCCCTTCACACACTGCTGGAAGGGAAAGGGCCTCAGGGTGAGATGGACTGAGAGGATGCTTCAGGTCCTCCCTGCTTCAGTGTTCCCCCATTGATATTCACGGATTCTGGACGAAATGAGACAGCCTCCTCCACCTTTACATCCCAGCCCACCCCTAGTCTGAACCATGACATGGGGACTGAGGTGCCAGCCTCCTCCATGTCCTCACTGGTCCTCGTCTCTTGCCACCCAGCAGTACTTGTATCTCCATCTGTGTCACGCTCTGCTTTCTTCCCTTTTCAGACACCCATCTAAGGCCAGTCATCTAAACTTAGGACGTTCGGAGCCCGCACATGCTTTTTTCCACCCCCACAAAGCCTGGCTTTTACAAATCAAAGTCTTACTTTTCTGACCATTGTCATTTCTATCACTTTAAAGCAGTGGTTCTTAACCTTGGCTTAACTTTTGTAGGGACCTGAAAAATTTCCATTCCCAGAACTTCTGATTTAATTGATCAATTGATCTTAAAGTTCAGTGGACTTAATTGATTATGAAATCAATTGTAATCAATTCTGCAAGGCAGGATTGATGATTCCACCTTGCAGCCAGGGCTGAGAACCGCTGCTTTAAAGAGTTTCATTTAAGAAGAGCAATGACTTCTTTGTTGCTGCAGATCCTGCCTTCCCTCCCCATGAAGGAAGCGAAGCTTCAGCAGGATGCACTGATTCAACACATATTAGTTGAGCCCCTTCTATGTGCCAGGCACTGTTCTAGGTGCTTGGGACACAGCAGTGAACAAAACAGACAAAAATCTCTGCCCTTATAGAGCTGTCATTCTAGCCAGGAGAGAGACAGGCAATGAGCAATAACAATAGCAAATCATAAATTTCACAGTATATTTATAGGTGATATGCACAAAAGGGAAGATTTTTTTAACAGTGTAATGGGTATCAGGTTGCCATTTAAAAAAGGGTGGTCAGTCAGATGAGACCTTGTATAGAAGGTGACATTTGAGAAAAGACTTGAAGGAGACGAGAGAGCGAGACCATTCAAAATTCCCAGAATAAAAACCGTAGCAGGGCTGGGCGCAGTGACTCATGCCTGTAATCCCAGCACTTTAGGAGGCTGAGGTGGGTGGATTACCTGAGGTCAGGAGTTCAAGACCAGCCTGGCCAATATGGTGAAACCTCATCTCTACTAAAAATACAAAAAATTAGCCAGGCATGGTGGC
>NW_012101276.1:49635-51442 GCF_000951045.1 Mandrillus leucophaeus | reverse complement strand
GCAATTCCAAGGATGCATTCAGCCAGCTGGCCTGGACTCAGCCAGATGCATTGCTTTGGAAACTCCCTGCTAAGGAAGGACTCTGAGATTCCTTCTTCCAGTCAGATTTTGGTACGACCCCTCTGGCTATCTGAACTCTGGAAGCTTTTGTCAAAACAAGAATTTCTAGCCTGTTTTGCCAGGGTCCTAGTTTTATAGAAGGTTCTGTAGCATTATAGTGTTTGGAGCTTGTCTGGAATTGTCACCAGGCCACCAAACTTTCACCTCAGGAGATGATATTTCTTTGTTTGTTTGTTTTGAGACAGAGTCTTGCTCTGTCACCCAGGCTGGAGTGCAGTGGTGCAATCTCGGCTCACTGCAACCTCTACCTCCTTGGTTCAAGCAATTCTTATGCCTTAGCCCCTGAGTAGCTGGGATTACAGGTGTGCACCACCATGCTTGGCTAATTTTTGTATTTTTAGTAGAGACTGGGTTTTACCATGTTGGCAAGGCTGGTCTCAAACTCCTGACCTCAAGTGATCTGCCCACCTGGGCCTTCCAAAGTGTGGGGATTACAGACGTGAGCCACCACACCCTGCCTAGAAGATGGTTTTTCTTTCAACTCCTGAGAGCCCACAGAGATCAATGGTTCCCAGCACAAAGGAGGGTGTGGCCAAGATCAGGAGACACGGCCAACGTAGGGTGAGGGACAGTGTGGGGTAGTGTCCACTGTTACCATGCTTGCGGGAGTCATCTGCACAGAGCACCTGCCTCCTCTCAGGCTGCAACCCAGAGCATCCTGTTCTAAGCCTCATCTCCCCAACCTGTTGTTTAGAAAACATAAAATGGATAGATTTTCCTGGCATTTCCTTGTCAAGCCTGGCAACATGACTTCAGCCTTGGCTTTACACTCAGTCGGGAAAGTGTTTCATCATTTTCTAGGACAAAAATCCTGTGAAGGGGACAAACCAGGTTGGTCTTTCATCATGAGAGATCAGCGCAGCAGGCCAGGGAGGGAGAGAAGCCATTTGTTCTGGGAAGCAAATCAAAGTATCAAAGATGCCTCCTGCAAGTATTTAAATTAAATATTATGTTTCACTGAATGTAAGATATATAATTAATAAAGGTTCCCCACCTTCTTTATAGTCTTACTGAGCTGCAGAGAGATCATTACCAAACAAACCTCTCCACAGTGCCCAGAATGATGGGTGTGTGTGTATGTTTGCATGTGTGAGTGACAATGTGTGCCTGAGTATTTCTGACAACTTGTGCCTCAGGAGTCATTTGACTACAAAAAGCCCACCCAAGCCAACTTAGGTAAAAGAGAATTTGTTATAAGGAATTGGGAACATCTCACTGTAACAGACAAGTTGAGTAATGCTCCTACTCTGTCAGCGTCTACACCTTCCGATGGGACCAAACCACTCCCCTCACCAACACCCACAGCTCACTGGACCGGGACGCCCAACCCATGCTGCCTCAGTTGGCTTCTGACTCCCAGAAATTTGAAACTGAGACCCAGACGTTCAAATTAGTTGGTGGTGCTGTGACTAGGAGGGTGTGTCTCAAAGGTGTGTGTCAATGTTTGAATTATGTGCCTCCTTAGCACAGTGGTTCTCAAACTTCTGCATGTCAAAGGAGCACCTAGGGCATTTGTTAAAAATGGAGTTTCTTTGGCTCCATCCCCGGAGATTCAGGGCTCTAAATTTTTAATAAATGCTTCTAGTGATTTGAATGTAGATATTTCAGCAAGACAGAAGAGAGAAAGAAAAAAGAGAAGCAGATGACCGATGGAAAACCTTGCTGCCCCAGAATGCTTTAAAAAAAA
>NW_012101276.1:43781-44465 GCF_000951045.1 Mandrillus leucophaeus | reverse complement strand
AGAAGAAAGAAGAGGAGGAAGAATAAGAGGGGGAAGATGAAGAAGAAGAGGTAGAGGAAGAAGAAGAGGAGGAAGAAGAGGAGGAGGAAGAAGAAGAGGAGGAGGAGGAAGAAGAGGAGGAGGAAGAAGAAGAAAAGGAAAAAGAAGAAGAAGAAGGAGAAAGCCAACCCAGCCAGAGAAGCCTGCACCTTACCTTTCTCCTGTGGCAGGTGTGGTGGAAAAGGGCGACCCTCTGGAGCCAAACAATGCAGCTTAAAAATCCTGTCTCTGCCTCTTCCTGCCTCAAAGTGATCTTTGCAAGTGACTATCTCCAGAGTCTCAGTGTCCTTATCTGTGAAGTTGGGGACAAGCCTCTCTTGTTCACAAGACTTGAGAGGATCAGATGCAATGACCTTCACACACCAGCCACAATGTCTAACACATCAGAGACACTCAACTAATGTTAGATTTCCTCCTCCTTGTCCCAAACCATCCCCAGCCCAGCTACTTCCAGACTTTGTCTTGGAAAAAGAGAAAAGAATCTCAGATAAAAACTTGACCTACATTTAGTGCCAAGTCTCTCGTCTTTCAGGAAGGGAAGAGATGCAATTCCAAGGATGCATTCAGCCAGCTGGCCTGGACTCAGCCAGATGCATTGCTTTGGAAACTCCCTGCTAAGGAAGGACTCTGAGATTCCTTCTTCCA
>NW_012101276.1:37208-38981 GCF_000951045.1 Mandrillus leucophaeus | reverse complement strand
GTGTGCAACGTCTACAAAACATCCCAGTGAACCGACACGCAGATGAAGGGACAACAAACTACAGCCTGTGGGTCACTTCTGGCTTGTCATCTGGTTTTTACATTTTTAAATTATTGAAAATAATCAAAAGGAGGATAATATTTCCTGATGTGTGAAAATTATATAAAATTATATAAAATTCAAGTTATATAAAATTCAAATGTTTTAATGGTTGAAAAAATCAAAAGATGAGTACTATTTTCTAACACATGAAATTTATGTAAAATTCTAATTTCAATGCCCATAAACAAATTTCTTTGGAGCACAGCCGTGCTCATTTGTTCTTTTAGTGTCTATGGTTGAGTTTGCACTAGAATGGCAGAGTTGAATAGTTGCAGAAGACACCATTTAGCATAAAATATTTACTATCTGGTCTGTTACAGAAAAAAATTTGCCAACCCCTCTGTCGACAGTTGGATACATGGATCTGAAGCTCAGGGGGATCATGCAGGCTGGAGACATAAATGTGGAGGCATGTAAGCCATGGAAATGGGTGGGATTGGAAAGCAAGTATGGAATGAGAAGGGAAGAGGTTCAGGCCAGGCCCTGAAAAACTTGGACATTTGAAGCTTGGATGGAGGAGAAAGAGCCCAAAAATAAGATGGAGAAAGAGTAGGCAAGAGGATGGAGGAAAATCCAAAGAGTATGTTGTCAAGAAAGAAAAGGAAAATAAGTTATCATGAGGGACCAAGAGGTTAACAGATCAGTGCTGCTGAGAAATCAAATACTATGAGAATGGAAAGTGTCTAATGAATTCAACAATGAAAGGGTAATTAGTGGCCCTGGTGGGGCAGTTGCAGTAGAGCAGTGAGAGAGGAAGCCAGTTTGGAATGGGATGAAGAGAGGATGGGGAGGAAGTGGGGATGAGACATTAGGATAACTTTTTTCGAGTAGCTCAACTGAGAATAGGAGTTCATCAGCCCATAAAGAGAAAATGACGGTTAGAAGTAGATGAAGGTCAAGGAGGTTTCATTTTTGTCATTGTTGTTTGTTTTAGCTTCAGAATGATTGGAGGGTGTTTGATTGGAAAAGGGAACGAATGAAGAGGTAGGAGAGAGAATAGCCAGCAAAGCGACCTGACCCTGTGAAAGCTCACTGACAGAAGCCCAAGAGCTCCTAGTTCCTGTGTGGCCCTTCCTCCACTGCTGTGAGCCCTTAGAAGTTGGGGAAAGCAGTTGGGGCATGGTGGCTCACACCTGTAATCCCAGCACTTTGGGAGGCCAAGGCAGGCAGATCTCCTGAGGTCAGGAGTTCGAGACCAGCCTGACCAACATGGACATGGAGAAACCCTGTCTCTATTTAAAAAATACAAAGTTAGACAGGTGTGATGGTGCATGCCTGCAATCCCAGCTACTCGGGAGGTTGAGGCAGGAGAATCGCTTGAACCCAGGAGGTGGAGGTTGCAGTGAGCCGAGATCACACCATTGCACTCTATCCTGGGCAACAAGAGCAAAACTCCGTCTCAAAAAAAAAAAAAAAAAAAAAAAAAAAAAAAAAAGAAGAAGAGGAAGAAGTGGAAGAGGAGGAAGAGTAAGAGGAAGAAGAGGATGACAAACAAGAGGAAGAAGAAAGAAGAGGAGGAAGAATAAGAGGGGGAAGATGAAGAAGAAGAGGTAGAGGAAGAAGAAGAGGAGGAAGAAGAGGAGGAGGAAGAAGAAGAGGAGGAGGAGGAAGAAGAGGAGGAGGAAGAAGAAGAAAAGGAAAAAGAAGAAGAAGAAGGAGAAAGCCAACCCA
>NW_012101276.1:18513-30763 GCF_000951045.1 Mandrillus leucophaeus | reverse complement strand
GGTGGGGTTTCACCAGGTTGCCCAGGCTGGCCTCTAACTTCTAGGCTCAAGCGATCTGCCTGCCTTGGCCTCCCAGAGTGCTAGGATTATAGGTGTGAGCCACCATGCCTGACCTTGTACAGCATCTTAAGGGCACTTCTACATCTATGACAGTCACTACAGCAAAATTCTCATTACAAACCAGAGTGGAGAAGCAACCTCTCCTTCCCATATAGCACCCCCACCTGTGGTACTTTATCTGTCTCTCTCTGAGATCGTGTATTGCTTTCTGCCTCCCGCTTTATCACGTGCTGTGTGGGAAGGAGAGATTGCTTCTCCGCTCTGGTTTGTGATGAGAATTTTGCTATAGTGACGGTCATAGATGTAGAAGTGCCCTTAAGATGCCCTCCTTGCCTTGTGTGTCTGTGCTCGGCCCATTCTCCTTCACCTTTCTTCTGCTCTGCAGGGCTGCATTTCTCAGGTTTCTCTATCATCTGGTTTTTTATTGTGTTTAGCCACTGGGGAGCATTGGCAGGAAATTGGGTGCCGGGCTCTTTCTCACTCTGCCTCTGCATTAAGAGGATCTCGGACAGTTGCTGTATGTTTTCCATTCCTACAGATGCTGCCAGACAAGCCCACTGTGGTTCCAGCTCTTGCTGGGTGACCCTGCAGCCTGGGGGAGCCAGTGCTTCCTGCTGCTATTAACTTTGAATTGTCTCACTGTCCTCTGTTTAACTTCTCGGCTGGGCTCATTGTTCACATCTATTACCTGGCTATTACCTGTATAACAAATTCCCTGCATTAAAGTCCCTCTGTTTTAAATATTCAAGAGATTTCTATTTCCTGGTGAGACCCTGACTGATCCAACTCAGAATAAGAAAGGACTTTGTGGTGGGATGAAGGAGACGGGGGTCAGGGGAGAGTTCTGGAGGAGAGACAGGTTAGAGAATCACTGACATAGAGGTGGAGGATAAAACCAGACAGCAGTGAAGGATAAAGCCACGGGAGTGGCAAGACTGATCACACAGAGGGTAGGAAGCTCACTAACTCACAAAGCAACCCATCCCGAATTAGTAAAAACTACTGTTTAAAATGAATTGGAATCCGCCTCACTGTAAGGTGCACCAACTGTTACTGCAGATCATATCTGATTTTTTCCACATGCCTGTCCTTCGGGTTTTCAGTGAGGCATATCTTGCTCTCTTCCACATCTTCCGCTAAGATGACATCTCTGAATCTTCAGGCATTTCCTGACAAGGCAGGGTTCCTGAGGTCCTTGCTCCCCTGCCCTGGTGACTCGCCTCTGGACATGATCCCCTTTAGCAGTGCTCCTTACAAATAGGCTCCTATGGGGAAACACTGGTCTCTAGATGTCATCTCAACTTCCTTGCTTCAGAAGGAAGACACGAAACCTCTACAGAGGCATCCAAGGCTGAATTCCAGCCAGGCACAGTGGCTCACGCCTGTCATCCCAGCACTTTGAGAGGCCGAGGCAGGAGGGTTGCTTGAGTCCAGAAGTTCATGAGCAGCCTGGGCAACATGGCAAAACCCAGTCTCTCCAAGAAAAAAAAAAAGCAAAAATTAACCGGGCATGGTGGCATGTACCTGTGGTCCCAGCTACTCAGGAGGCTGAGGCAGGAGGATCTCCACCCCAGGATGTAAAGGCTGCAGTAAACCGTGATCATGCCCCAGCCTGGACAACAGAGTGAGACCCCATCTCGAAAACAAACAAACAAACTGAATTCCATTTTGGAGTTGTAATCCCAACTACCGGTTTCCTGTGGATTTGCAGACAGGTCACAGAATGGGAAAAAAGATAGATCTTCTATTTAAGGTAAACTCACCCCCTCCTGTCTGTGGTAGTTGGTTGGATAACTCAACATGCATTCTAATCTCCTTTGCCTGCCTCCACTCCAGAGACTGGGAAGATGAAATACTTTCTTTCCCAGCTTTCCCTGAAGCTGCGGGTGACAGGCCTATAACATAGTTCTGGCCAATTAAATCTGAATGTAAATCTGTTGGGGCTTCTGAGAAAGTTTTGCCTTCCTAATAAGAGACAAGTATCTCTGCAGCGATCCCTTCCTGATCCTACCTGCCTTTGACATAGTCATAATGTGACTGTGAGGGAAATGCCTGGAGAATCTCAGAAAAGCTGGCCCTGACACAGGGGACCATGGAGCCAGTGTGGACAGTCCCCACCTCCGGACTTCTTGCATTAGGGAAAAAATCTAAACCAACACACTGAGGAAAAATAGTTTCAACTTCTATTACAAGGAGTTAATATTCCCGATATTTTAACAAAGTTCCTAAAATAGAAAAGACCTCAACTAGTTAGAAAAATAGGCAAGGCAGATGAACAGACCATTAATGGAAAAGAAATGCAAATCTCTCTTGACCATACGGGTTGCTCTTAATAAGAGAAACGTAAATGAAAACTGAGATCTCATACTCACCTATTACTGGTAAAAATTCAAAGCTTTGACAACATAATTCTGTTACTGCAGCTCTGGAGAATAGACACTCTCATACTTCGGTGGCAGGAATGCAAAATTATTATACAATCACCATGGAAAGAATTTGGCAAAATTATCTCTGTTTTCACTCTTTGTCTCAGCAATCTCACTTCTAGAAATATCTCCCAAATATGACCAAAAAAAAAAAAAAAAACGCAACACATGTGCAAGCTTATTCATTACAGAGTTATTTGTAAACGCAAAAGCTGCCCACACTGACCCACCCAACGATGGGGATTGTTGAATAAACTATGGTACATCAAAATCCAAAATGCTCCAAAATTCAAAACATTTTGAGCATGAACATGACACCACAAGTGGAAAATTCCACACATGACCTCATGTGACAGATGCAGTCAAAAGCAGTCAAAACTTAGTTTCATGTGCAAAATTATTACAAATATTATAGAAACTTACTTTTAGTCTCTGTGTTTAAGGTGTATATGAAACAAATGAATTTCATACTTAGATTCGGGTTCCATCCCCAAGATATCTCCTTATATATATGCAAATATTCCAAACCACCCCGCAACCCCCAACCCCCCGCCAAAAAATCCAAAATCTAAAACACTTCTGGTCCCAAGCATCTTGGAAAAGGGACACTCAGCTTATATAGCTATATGATGGAATTATATGCAGCTGTAAAAAGGAATGAGAACCATTTCTGTACATGACTAAAGAGGAGTTTCCAACACATGTAAGTACATAAAGTAAGATGGCAAATGTGTGTATAGTATGCTACCACTTATCCAAAAAGGGGTAGGATACAATTATATTTTTAATGGAAGGTTTTTTTATTATTAAAACATGGCTACTAAAGAGGCAAGAAAGAGACCAGGCGCAGTGGCTCACGCCTGTAATCCCAGCACCCTGGGAGGCCGCGGCAGGCGGATCACTTGAGGTCAGGAGTTAGAGGCCAGTCTGGCCAACATGGCGAAATCCCAACGCTACTAAAAAAAAAAAAAAAAAAAAAAAAAAAAATTAGCCCGGTGTGGTGGCACATGCCTGAAATCCCAGCTACTCGGGAGGTTGAGGCAGGAGAATCGCTTGAAAGCAGAAGGTGGAGGTGGCAGTGAGCCGAGATCGCGCCACTGCACTCCAGCCTGGGTGACAGAGTGAGTTGTGATCTCAAAAAAAAAAAAAAAAAAAAAAAAAAGAAAGAAAGAAAGAAAAAAGGGCAGGAAAGAAAGAAAAATAGTGGCAAGGGCAGGGACGGAGCTCGACTTCTTAGACTGCCCCTGGTTTTATAGATTTGACTTTGGAACCATGTAAACATACTCCATAATGATAAAATGTAATGTTAAAAATGATATCTAAAACTCAAAACTAAAATGAAACAAGTAAAACAAAAATGAATCTCTATTTCAGTAAGAAAAATTCTAATATTAAGTCAATCTTGCATTCCTAGGATAAATCTGATTTGATCATGATGTATTATCTTTTTTACCAGTGTGGAGTTCTGTTTACTGCTCTTTCGTTTGGGATTTCCACTTTGTTACCCACTCAAAATTACCCTATAATTTTCCTTTCTCATACTATCCCCTCTGTTTTTTTTTTTTCTTTAATCAAGCCTGCACAAGTCTCCTAAAAGTTGTTTAAAGGTATGCTATCGTGTTCTATATGCTGGCAGAATTTACATGGCATTGAAATTATTGTTCTTTCACTGTTCGGTAGAATTTAGCCACATGAGGCCGGGCGTTGTGGCTTACGCCTGTAATCCAAGCACTTGGGAGGCCAAGACAGGTGGATCACTTGAGGTCAAGAGTTGGAGATCAGCCTGGCCAACATGGTGAAACCCCTGTCTTTACTAAAAATACAAAAATTAGCTGGGCGTGGTGGCAGGCACCTGTAGTCCCAGCTACTAAGGAGGCTGAGGCAGGAGAATCGCTTGATCCTGGGAGGTGGAGGTTACAGTGAGTTGAGATGGTTCCACTGCACTGCCAGCCTGGGTGACAGAGAGAGACTCTGTCTCAAAAAACAGAAAAGAATTCAGCAACATGAAACAACCATGTGAAACAATGGTTTTCAAGGCACTGGATATCAAGCAATGAAAGACAGGTCTCGCTCAGAGACAGGAAATAAATAAGGTCAGCCATCCTCTTACCCCAACTTCCTGCTGCAAGGGAATTTCCAGACTCAAAACAGGGATGGGTCTCAGGCAGAGCCTGATAGACACCCCAGCTGGAGGAGATGGAGATGATAGTCCAAGAACATCAAAAGTCTTTTGAACTGAA
The DNA here is from genome assembly GCF_000951045.1 of Mandrillus leucophaeus. NCBI lineage: Eukaryota > Metazoa > Chordata > Mammalia > Primates > Cercopithecidae > Mandrillus > Mandrillus leucophaeus. The sequence continues at coordinate 26,037 of NW_012101276.1, read as the reverse complement.
TGAAAATGAAAACATATCAACATACCAAAATTTGTGGCTACAGCTAAAGCAGTACTTAAAGAGAAATTTAAGCAGTAAACACCTATATTAGAAAAGAAAGGCTGACATAGAACTGTAGTTTTGAGAAAAAAAAAGAAATGATTACGGCTTCCACCTTAAGACACTAGTAAAAGAAGAGCATATAAAACGCAAAGTAAGCCAACAGACATGAAAAAATGCTCATCAACACTGGCCATCAGAGAAATGCAAATCAAAACTACAATGCGATACCATCTCATGTCAGTTAGAATGGCAATCATTAAAAAGTCAGGAAAAAACAGATACTGGAGAGGATGTGGAGAAATAGGAACGCTTTTACACTGTTGGTAGGAGTGTAAATTAGTTCAACCATTGTGAAAGACAGTGTGGCGATTCCTCAAGGATCTAGAACTAGAAATACCATTTGACCCAGTGATCCCATTACTGGGTATATACCCAAAGGATTATAAATTATGCTATTTAAGGACGCATGCACATATATGTTTATTGCAGCACTATTCACAATAGCAGACTTTGAACCAACCCAAATGTCCATCAATGATAGACTGGATTAAAAAATGTGGAACATATACACCATGGAATACTATGCAGTCATAAAAAAGGATGAGTTCATGTCCTTTGTAGGGACATGGATGCAGCTGGAAACCATCATTCTCAGCAAACCGTCACAAGGACAGAAAACCAAACACTGCATGTTCTCACTCATAGGTGGGAATTGAACAATGAGAACACTTGGACACAGGGCAGGGAACATCACACACCAGGGCCTGGCAGAGGGCCGGGGGCTGGGGGAAAGATAGCGTTAGGAGAAATACCTAATGTAAATGACCAGTTGATGGGTGCAGCAAACTAACATGGCACGTGTATACCTATGTAACAAACCTGCACGTTGTGCACCTGTACCCCAGAACTTAAAGTATAATAATTTTTTTTAAATGCAAAGTAAGCAGAAGAAAGAAAAAAATAAAAATCAGAAGACCAATGGATGAAACGGAAAACAATAGAAAAAAAATCAATGAAAGCAAAAGTGATTTTTTTAAGATAATAAAACTGATAAACCTCTAGCTGGGCTTCTAAGGAAAAAAAGAAAAAAGACAAAAATTACCAATATCAGGAATGAGAGATATGATATCACTACAGATTCTACAGATAAAGCAAGGATAATAACAGAGTATTATAACAAACTAATATTATGACACCTTAGATAAAAATGAAAAAATTCTTTAAAAGACACTAATTACCAAAACTCTCTCAAGAAGAATAATCTGAATAGCCATACATCTATTAAAGACATTTAATTTGTTAATTAAAAATTCACACACAGAGGCTGACAACAGCAGCTCATGCCTGTAATCCCAGCACTTTGGGAGGTCGAGGTAAGAAGATTGCTTAAGACCAGGAGTTTGAGACCTGCCTGGGCAATATAGCAAGACCCCTTCTCTACAAAAAATTTAAAAATTAGCCAGTTGTGGTGGCATGTACCTGTAGTCCTAGCTACTCAAGAGGCTGAGGCGGGAGGATCACTTGAGCCCAGGAGTTAGGATTCAACATCACCGTGAGCTATGATTGCACCACTGCACTCCACCCTAGGTGACAGAGCAATACCTTGTCTCTGAAAAAATCAAATTTAACTAAAAAATTTAAAAGTCACACAAAGAAAACTCCAGCCCAGGTGGTTTCACCAAATATTATAGGAGGAAAATTTCCTTCAAACATTATGCCACAGATTAAGGAGAAAAATTATCAATTCTGCACAAATTCTTTCAAAACATTGAAGAGCAGGGCGTATTTCCCAACTTATTCCATGAGACTAGCATTACCCTGATATCAAAACCAGACAAAGACATCAGAGGAAAAAAAAAATGGTAGACCAATATTCTTCATGAATATAAACACGTAAGTTCTAAACAAAATTTTAGCAAATCAAATTCAACAATATGTAAGAAAGGATAATACATCATGACCAAGTGGAGTTTATCCAAGGAAAAGAAAAAAAGGCACCAGTCTTTATTGGCAGGTGACATGATCCCCTATGTAGAAAATGTGATGGAATTTACAAAAATAGCTACTACAATTCATAAGTAAGTTAGCGTAGTTGCAGGACACAAGATCAATATATAAAAATCAATTCTACTTCTAAATACCAGCAATGAACAATCAGAAGTTGAAATTTCTAAAACACCATTTACAATAGCATAAATAAATATGAAATACTTGGGAGAAAGATATGAAAGATCTGAACACTGAAAAATATAAAATATTGCTGAGAAAAACTAATGACAACCTAAATAAATGGAAATATATCATGTTCATGGGTTGAAAGACTCAAGATGTTTGTTCTCCCCAAATTTATGTATAGATTCCAGTGAAAATTCCAGCAGGCTTTTTTGGTAGAAATTGACAAGCTAATTCTAAAATTTGTGTTGAAACACAAAAGACCTAGAAAAGCAAAACAACTCTTTGTAAAAGAGCAAAGTTGGAGGACTAACACAGCCTGATCTTAATAATTATTTTAAACCTACAGTTATCAATATAATTATTGCTGTAAAGACAAAAAATAGGTCAGTGAAACAAAAAATAGAATTTAGAAATAGATACACAACTGATTTTCAGCAATGGTGCAAAGGAAATTCAATGGAGAAAAGATAATATTTTCAGCAAATGATGTAGGAACAACTGGACCATCCACAGCCAGGAAAATGAACTTCAATCCAACAACTTGCACCGTTTACAAAAATTAACTAAAAATGATCCTAGATTTAAATGTAAACACTAAAATTATAAAAAACTTTAGAAAAAAGTATAGAAGAAAATCTCTGTGACCTTGACTGAGGCAAGGATTTCTTAGGTATGACACCAAAAGTACAATCTGTAAAAGAAAAATTGATAAATTGAACTTCATCAAAATTGAAACATTATGTTCTTTGAAAGACACCATTAGAGAATAAAAGACAAGCTACAGACCAAAAGAAAATGGTTATAAACTGTATGCCTGCCAAAGGACATGTATCCAGAATATACAAAGAATTTTCAAGACCAAATAACCTGTTAAAAATGGTCTAAAGATAGACACTTTACCAAAGAAGATATGTGAATAGCAAATAAGCATGGAAAGATTTTTAACATCATTAATCATTGAGGAAATGCAGATTAAAACCACAACAAAATAGAGCTACACAGCCACAAGACTGGCTAAAATAAAAAAGCCTGACTATATCAAGTGTTAACAAGGAAATAGAGAAACTGAATCTCTCATGCACTGCCTGTGGGAATGTAAAATGGTTCAGTCACTTTAGAAAATGGTTTGTCAGTTTTTTAAAAAGGTGAATATATACCTACCATATGCTCTAGTTTTCTACTTCTAAATATTTACACAAGAAAAATGAAAGCATATGTCCATACAAAGACTTGTAGATGAATGTCCACAGTAGATTTATTTGTAATAGCCCAAAACTATTAATAAATGGCTCAAATGTCCATCAACAGGTGAATGAATAAACAAATCATGGTGTATCCATACAAATACTATTCAGCAATAGAAAGAAGGAACTCTTGATAAATGCAACAGCATAAATGAATCTCAAAATAATTATGCTGAGCCTAAGAAGATAGACAAAAAAGACTACATACTGTATGATTCCACTTATGTAAAACTCAAAAAATGCAAACTAATCTATAGTAACAGAAAGCAGATCAATAGATGCCTGTTGTGGTGGGTAACCTTTAAAATGTCTCCCTGCAATATCCGCCCCCTGGCACTCACACCCTTGTGTAACTCCTTCCCCTTGAGAGCGGGCAGGACCTTGCAACCCACTTCTAATGAATAGAATATGGCAAAAATGATGAGATGTCGCTTTTGAGATTAGGTTTCAAAGAGGTGGTGACTTCTGTCTTGCCTATAAAATGAAATCACAGCCCTGGCAGATCCCATGGTTACAACCTTGGGAGAGACCCTGAGGCAGAGTCACCCAGGTAAGTTGTGCCCCACACTCCTGGCCCACAGAATATGAGAGATGATGAATATTTGCAGTTTTCAGCTGATAAGTTTTGGGGTTATTTGTTATACAGCAATAGATAAGGAATACATCTGTAGACTGGGTATTACTATTAATTACTATTACTATTAATAGTAATTAATAATATATAATACTTATATAATAAATAGATTATATTATATGGATTGCATATAATAAAAATATAAATTATATATAATAAATAGATCCAATTTTATAAATAGATAAGTAATACATCTGTAGATTAATATTATTAATTGCTACTACTATTAGGTATTGCTGTTAATACTCAGGTGTGATCACTGGGGGGAACACAGGTGTGAGAGGCAGAAGAGAGGGGTTGCAAATGGGCATGAAGAAAGTTTTGAAGGTGAAGGATAGAGTCATTACCTTGATGACCATGATGGTTTCATGAGCGTATGCATATGTTGAAACTTACTAACTTCTACACTTTAAATATGTGTAGTTTGTTATATGTAAATGATATCTCAAAAAAAGTTGTGTTTTAGAAAGGTGCTGTGAGGTCCAAGAGAGAGCTAAGAATTTATCAATGGGCCACGCATGGTGGTTCATACCTGTAATGCCAGCACTTTAGGAGGCTGAAGTGGAAAGATCACTTGAACCCAGGAGTTTGAGACGAGCCTGGGTAACATAGGGAGACCCCAGCTCTACAAAAAATAAAAAATTACCCGTGTGCAGTGTCGTGTGCCTATAGTCCCAGCTACTCAGTAGGCTGAGGTGGAAGAATCACTTGAGTCCGGGAGGCAGAGGTTGCAGTGAGCCGAGATCATGTCACCGCACTGCAGCCTAGGTGACAGAGGAAGACCCTGTCTCATATATATATATTTATGGATGCAGCAATGTGGAGGTCATTGATCTAGGGTGACCTCCAGTCTGGATTTGCCCAGGACTGTGGTGGTTCCTGGAACACAAGAGTTTCCATTTTAAAGCCTGGAAATGTCCCAGGCAATCAGGATGAGCTGGTTATTCTGCTGCTGATGCTGACGGGACGAGAGGGGCATCTGTCGTGGAAGTCAGTGGCAACCTTGACAAAGGCTGTTTCAGTGGGACTCTGAGGACAAAAACCTTTTGGAATAGTTCAAGACAGAATGGGAGAAGAATTGGGGATGCTGAATATAGACAACTGTTTCGAGAATTTTTGTTGCAGCAGCAAGGAGAGAATTGTGGCAGTAACTAGGCAGGCGCGGTGGGTATGGTGTCCAGCAAGTTAAGTTTTAAGATGGGCGTGATTACAACTTGTGTGTGTGCGAATGGAAATAATCCAGTGGGGAGAAAGTTTTTGATAATGCTGCACCATACAGACAGAGATCACTGCAGGAGAAAAGCCTCCAGCAGCCGACCTACTTGTCAAAGCAGAGTTCCCACATGTGGTCTATAGCTCCCTGCCAAGCCACAGGAGCTCCCACAGTGGGTCACAGTGACCCCTCAAGTCTCTTCTTCTTACAGGCAAGTGACTCCTGCTTCTATAGACACTCATAGTTTTGGCTTAGAAGGGTTACTTACTAGTAACCTAATAAATGAGTCATGAAAAGTTACTGAAATGTGCTATCCATAAACTAAAATTACCTAGGACTCTGGCTGTGTCCTTTGCTAAAAAACCTGGCTGCCACACAACACTTGGCAACATTGTCAAGCTCCTGCCCTGCAGCACACTTGCAGATGGTTAGAATTTCACAACTTTCCGGAAGGGCTCATGGCTACGACTTCATCAGTGTTGCCCACTGGCTGTGGTTTTGTTTCGTTACCAATGGCCTTGCTATTTTTATTATAAAAGCTTCTTTTAGTTTAGCTTTAATGTTACCATTCACCTTTTTGTGGGTTGCTAGGTTTATTTCACAGTCTACAAAAATCCACATTGGCATCGATAATACTTAACTTGCAATTTTCCTATATTTCATCAAGGCCATCTAAGTTTGGTGTCCAACCCTTAATCACTCATATCCCTATGATGGGCTGTTTGCAAATATCAGCTACTTTCATAAGTAAAACAAAACTATTGAGAGTTATTTTTAAGTTTTTAGGAAATTGTTTTATAGTACAAAAATGCTTTAGTATGTTCATATTCTTTTTTTCTTTTCTTTTTTTTTTTTTTTTAGATTGTCCAGGCTGGAGTGCAGTGGCACGATCTTGGCTCAATGCAACCTCCACCTCCCAGGTTCAAGCAATTCTCCTGCCTCAGCCTCCTGAGTAGCTGGGATTGCAGGTGCCTGCCATCACGCCCAGCTAATTTTTTGTAATTTTAGTAGAGACAGGGTTTCACCATGTTGGCCAGGTTGGTCTCGAACTCCTGACCTCAAATGATCCACCCACCTTGGCCTTCCAAAGTGCTGGGATTACAAGTGTGAGCCACCGTGCCCAGTCTAATATGTTCATATTCTAAAGAAACTACTAAGTGAATCATTTATATATTGCTAGCAGCATGACAAATCCAATCTGTTTTATTTTTTTTCTATTCATTATAATCCTTGAGTTTTTTCCTGAGTGGAAATTTGAGGGGAGGGGAGAGCACGAAGTCTTATACCCTGCCTATGAATGCCACAATCAAAAGGTTCAGGGGCCCCAATTCTACAATTCTAAAAGGAGTTTTAGGGCTTTTTAGGACAGACCTTCGTGCCAGCGCAGGCAGAGTCTATAGCTCTCCAAATCCTGTGAGCAGCAGTTTTCCTAACTCCAGCCTGGCTCCCACAAGTGCCCACAGCCATTCCTTCCTTCTTCTTAAGAGCCAGCCCAGAGTAGGCTGTGGCTGTGCGTGACAGGGAATAACATCCCATTTTTCTGGGCTGCATCTTTCATTTTTTTCTTGTCTCCTTTGGCTTCTCTCTTCTCCTTGTCGCAAGATTTAGACTTACTGCTCTAAATATAGCTTCCAACAGGTGTGCAGCCAGGGCGGGGAGGCTGTGGTCCAGCTGTCCCCAGACACATGGATTCTCTCCAACCGCCTTGCTGGGTCACGGCATTGGGAGTGACAAAAGGAGGCACAGCTTCTCATTCCCAGAGCAAAGCTAAGCCCAAGAGAGTGTGCAAGCTACCTCCAGACTAGGGAGAACTACTCCGGGTCAGCACGGAATCAGGAATTAGGTCCTATGTTCCCATTCATGGCAGACACTGCCAGATGTCTACTCAATATACGCGTCCTTCTTTCTTGTTAGTATAAACCCCATTTGGCAGGAAGATGGGAGTAGAGAAAGGGATCAATAGAACTAACAGTCCCAGCTAAAGACAAAACGAAATTAAACAGACCAAGCACAGTGGCTCATGCCTGTAATCCCAGCACTTTGGTGAGCTGAAGCGGGCAGATCACTTGAGGTCAAGAGTTCAAGACCAGCATGGCCAACATGGTGAAACCCTGTCCAGATGTGGTGGCGTGTGCCTGTAATCCCAGCTACTTGGGAGGCTGAGGCAGGAGGATTGCTTGAACCCAGGAGGTGGAGGTTGCAGTGAGCAGAGATTG
>NW_012101276.1:4972-18063 GCF_000951045.1 Mandrillus leucophaeus | reverse complement strand
CACCCAAATCTCATCTCGAATTGTAATCCCCACATGTTGAGGGAGGGACCTGGTGAGAAGTGATTGAATCATGGACACGGTGAGGGAGTTCTTATGAGATCCCATCGTTTACAAGCATGGCATGTCCTCCATGTGCTCTCTCTCCTGCCACCTTGTGAAGAAAGTGCCTGCTTCCCCTTCGCTTTCCACCATGATTGTAAGTTTCCTGAGGCCTCCCCAGCCATGCGGAACTGTGAGTCAATTAAACCTCTTTTCTTTATAAATTACCAGTCTCAGGTAGTATCTTTATAGCAGTGTGAACATGGACTAATGCACTATCTTTCACCCAGGGCATGGGGCTGGGCAGGTAACTGAGGACACGCCTGTTTGATATCATCCTTCCTTCCTCCCCTGCTCCTTTTCCCCCTCCTCCCATATCTCCTCCCTTTCCCCCTTCCCCACTGAGTCTGTACTCTGCACTAAGCTCTGGGCCATGCCCTGAGAGAAAGTAGTGAAGCTTCAGGTAGCCCTGGGGAGAGCCTGCCACCTGCTCTACAGGGGTGATCTTCTCCCGAGATAAGCTTGAGTCTCCTAGGTGATTTCTATGGCTTCTCCCTCTGCATATGGTTTCTTTCTCTTCTTAGAGGGGCAGGTGGTAGAGAGGGAAGAGCATAAATCTCTGTGTCACAGCCCTGTGTTTGAATCCCAGCTCTGCCCCCTGTTGGCTGTGAGATCCAGGTGAGTCACTGAGTACAGTTTAAGGGTGAGCTCCTCTGAAAAATGAACTGCCCTAAGGATTAAATGACACAGCAAGAGTTTACCCTTAGTGGGTGCCTACTCTGGGCCAGATGACTTTTAGACATGATTTTTGATCTTCAGAGCCAGTGCTTTTTAAATTTGAATGTGCAAAGAATCACAAGGATCACAGGGAATCTGCAAGGATCTTGTTTAAAGGCAAATTTGATTCAGGAGGCCTGGGGTGAGGCCCGAGATTCTGTACTTCTAACAAGCTCTCAGGATGCAGCTGGTCTACAGACCACTCTCTGAGTATCCAGGCTTACGTATAAATACACGAGGCAGGTCAGAGGTCACAAACTCAAATATCTCCAGGGGGCCAGCAGCAAAACTCACTCTGAGCAAGAGGTGCTGGTGGGACCATGGCAAACTGAAGCAGGGATGGCTTGTCTGAAGGAGGTAGCCCTCTGCAACCTCCAAGAAGGTGGGCTCAGCACTGCCAAATATCTCCCTTCTTTTTCCCCAAAGAAACCAACATGCCAGCGTTCCTGATTGTAAACAACGTCAACAAATTCAACTTTTAACAGCTTCATTGAGGTATAACTGATGTACAACACACTCCAGATATTTGAAGTTTACAAGTTGGTAAGTTTTGATATTTGTAAACACCCATGAATAAACTCAATTTTTTCAAAAAACCACTCAGTCAACTGACTAAACATAGTTGCAGATTAGATACAGGCTATAAACCTCCAATTGCATCCTCTGAAATAGGACTAGTACTTCCACTTTAAGATGTGGTCATTGAGGACCAGAAAGGTGAGGTGACCATCGTAAGGTCACACAGCCTGCAAGGAAGGTGTCAAGGTTCAATCCTGGATCTGACTGCACCGTTCATGCCCTCCTCCTTCATCCTCTGCCACCAAGGAAAGTCTCTCATGTCACCTGTCTCTGGGACTATAACAAATGAAGGATGACTCCCTGCCCCCTTCTCCACTTCTCATGCTCAGGAAATGATCTCTAAAGTACAAAGGCTCAGCTCACACATGTAACCCCAGGAGAAATAATAAAATAGGTTCTGCTGAAATCATGAACCCTCCTAGAGAATGGATCCAACTCCAGAAGCCTCTGCTCTGACTCCCAAAGCACAGCTCTGGGGGCTCTCTGCAGCCTAACGACTCCTGTGGGAGAGCCCAGGGCCCCAGAACACACACAGAGGGCAGGAACTGACCAAAGCACTCAGGGAGCAGGTTCCAAATCAGGGAGAATATTACTTCAGCTACAAGTAACAGAACGCCTCAACTCATGTTGGGGGTTATTACCTGATAGATCAAGAAACCCAGAGTTGGGAAGACAGGATTCCAGACAGGCTACTTCAACACTCAGACTCTCTTCTCAGTGGTTTTCTGAGAGTTGCCCCACTCTGTGTATTGGCTGGAAGCAAGGTGGCCACAGAAATTCCCAGGCATCACAGCTGGATAAAGAAGAAAAACCATCTTTTCTTGAGCTATTTATTAGAAGCGAGGAAACCTTTCTTAAAAGTCCCCCTGCAGACTTCCCCTCATGTTTCCTGTAGTCTTTCCATGGTCTGAGCTTCCTCACATCATGGAGATTAGGTTCCAAGGGCAAGCACTGAGAGGGAGAGAGAGAGAATAAATATGCAAGTGGGACAGACGTCACGTCTCCTTTCATGACCTAGCCTCAAAGTCATGCAGTGTCACTTGTGCCACATTCAGTTCATCAAGGCAGTCACAAAGGGCCACCCAGTTTCAAGGAGAGGAGACACAGAATGCACATCTTGATGGAGCAGTGGCAAGTTCTCAAAAAACAGGAAACAGATTGTGGCCACTTTGGGAAAATATAATCTTCCACATAAAGGGATCTCATCCCTGTTTGCACAGCCGCCCTCACACAGCTCACTCCCATATCCAAGTCTTACTGGGCAGGATGAAGACCATCTGCAGAACCCTCCTGCAGTGGTTCCCTTGTCAACACCCACATTTCCCTGGAATGAATGGCTGGTTTCCCTCAGGACTAAAGTTCCAACCATGGCTCATGTTGAGAAAATCTTACGTGTAAATCTCCTGAAACAAGGGGCTAATATTGACCATGGCACTGGAATTTAACACTTCTGTCTTGAACTAGACTCTGTTGTCTACTCTTCTCTGTCTCTGTATTGTACCTGGGAGTGAACGTTCTCATCTCAGAGGCCAGAGTCTCCAATTTGGTTCGTTTAGTGCCAAGTTTGTCCAGATACTGTTGATACTAGTCTGTTTCAGAATTTTACACTTATTTTAACATTTACTTACTTTTACTAATCTCTACTGCTAAACTCTGAGCAGTTAATACTCTATGTAATATCTAGGTACCAAGGTGCGCTTTATCTTGTAATGATTACAGAGGATTTATGAAAGAAGGCTTTTCCTCTCTAGCTGGCTAACAAGATAAATATGTGCAAAGGGGAAGTATAAAACACACTGCTTCTTTTTCAAAGTCCTTATCACAATTGTAAATAATTATTTGGAATAATTATGTGTTTAAGACGGTCGTGCATAGATTCTAAAATCCCTATCTGTCTCGTTCAAGTCTAGTTTGGCTGGAACATGGAAGGTGTTCAATAGATGTTTGCTGAATATCACAGGATAGAATGAAGCAGTAGAAATTAGGAAGGTAGCAGACCCTGTTGGTCACTTCCCTGTCAGTTATTCCTTCTTTCTTAGCTGTGGCAGGCACTGTAAGCCTGTGTGGGATAACCACACAGGGCTCTATCAGTAGCTAAAGCAAGTGCTGGGTTGATGACATTGTAATATACATTAAATCATATGTTATTTCCTCAATTAATAGAATGAAGGTAGGGGAATAAACAGCACAGCCTCACCCCCATTCTCTTCCTCTCTGATGTTTCCTTCTTAAGAAACAAACACATGGCTTCATTACCAACAAGCTCAGGATAAATTAATAGGAGCTGAAATCCGTGAAATTAGATTCACTTTTCTAATTAGCTGGAGAGTTCACAGATACCAGGGCGGTCTTTATCACGGGCTCTCTTCTTGGGATGGGGATAGCCATTTGTGATCTCAGAAAATTAAACCCTCCCCTCTTACATTCTACAAAAAAATATCTGATTGAAGTGTAAATGTGAATTTCCTTTGGCCACCTGGAAGATCATTTTGAAGTTGTGACTCTTGAGCAAATTGCTCATTAATTCCACCCTGTGGTTGGGAGATTGTGTGATACAGCAATTTCCATTTTCAAAGGAATTGTCTTTTACTAATAATGTCCTCAGATTAGTTGGCACCCTCCATGGAGTTCAAAGTGATTTTGAGACTTTTTGTCTTTAATTCCCACATGCCAAAGAGAGAAAACAGGGGGCCAGGAGAGAAAGTAACTGCTTTCCAGATAGCCAAGTGAAGGAGGCTGAGGTCAGAGAGCCAGGGGCCAGAAGAGACAGAACAAAGTTGTCAAGATGACCCAGTGGGTCAGCGGCAGCCCCAGAGAATCCCAACTCTTATTTTATTTCCTCCTCCAGCCAACCAACCACCCCAATTATTTCCTAAGATTCTGAAACTGTCCAACAGACCCATAAGGCTCAAAGCAAGGACTCTGGAGGCCTTGCTCTGCCTCTTTTAAGGATTCACTAAATGACTTAAAATGGCAAAATTTGCCCAGTGAAAGAATGGGCTCCCTATCCACAACAGCTAGATGCCCAGTTTCCAGGAGTTCTTTCATTCACACTTGCATTCAGTTATATGACTTTTTATTGAGCACCTACTATGTGCCAGACACTGTTCTGAGTGCTGAGAATATAGAAGTGAATACATGAACAAAAATCCTTATCCTCCCAGAGGTTATCCCAGTGGGGAAAGCAAACAATGAACAAAAGAAATAAGTAAAATATAAGTTTTGTTAATAGTGATAAATGCTAGAAAGAAAATAAAGCAAGGACAAGGGACTTAGTGTCAATCCCAATAAGGGTACCAGAAAGGTTGAAATTTTAGTTGGGGTAACCAGGGAGCACTACACTGAAAAAGTCCAGGAAGAGAAGAAAGGTCACAATGAATATTATGGAGGGTATCACAGCCTTGGGCCAAACATGGAACCAGGTGTTTCCTACAGTCTCTTTTGAAATAAATTCATTCCTCTGTCACGCATCTGTGCAAGTATTCTTCAGAGGGTTGTAGGAGTTAAGAAATTAATTAATGTTTGTACAGGGTTGAATAGTGTTCCCCCTCCAAAAAAAATGCATATCAACCCCAGGACCTCAGAATGTGACCTTATTTGGGAATAAGGTCTTTGCAAATGTAATTTGCTAAAATGACATTATATAGGATTAGGGTGGACCTTCTGGTATCCTTCTAAGAAGGCCATAAAGTGACACAGAGGACAAACATGATGAAGACAGTCATGTAAAGATGGAGACAGACGTTGGAGTGATGCAACTACAAGACATGAAATGCCAAAGGTTGCCAGTAACCACCAGAAGCCAGGGAGATGCATGGAATGTGTTCTCCGTCACAACCTCCAGAAGGATCCAACCCTGCTGACAGCTTATTCTTGGACTTCTGGCCTCCTGAACTGTGAGACAATAAACTTCTATTGGTCTAAGCCACCTAGTTGGTGGTGATTTGTTACCACAGCTCTAGAAAACGGATACAGATTTAGGTACCAAGAAGTGCTGCTGCCTAAAATGTACAAGGGCTTTGGAATTGGGTAATGGGTAGAGGCTGGAGGAATTTTAAGCCTAGATTGTTGAAAGAGATTATCAGTACAAATATAGGCATTAAAGTATATTCTGGTGAGGGCTCAGAAGGAAGTGAAGAGCACAGCAGAGAAAGCCCCTATCATCTTAGAGAAAATGTATATTGTCATGAACAGAATATTGGTTGAAATATGAACACTAAAGATGTCTTTGGTGATATCTGAGATGGAAATAAGGAGCTTATCATTGAAAACTGGAGGAAAGAGTGGCAAAGAACTTGGCTGAGTTGTGTGCTAGTGTTGGGTGGAAAATAGAAGTTGTAAGTGATGAACTTGGATATGTAGCTGAGGAGATTTCCAAGCAAAATATGAAAGGTGCAGTCTGGTTTCTCCCTGCTGTTTTTAGTAAAATGCAAGGGGAAAGAGATAAATTGAGAAGGAGCTACTAAGCAAAAAGGAACCAGAACTTGATTTTTTGAATATTCTCAACTCATCCATATTGTAAAAGATGCTAAGGCATACTCTGCAGAGAACACCAAGGGTGTGGCTGAGCAATCTTCTGCTGGAGCCATTATATGTACAAATCATGGATCCAACCAACCATCTCAGCAGGAGCTGGGAATAGAGATGGGGCTACCGAGGAAGGATCTGTAAAGAACTCTGTGTCTAATGAAGTGGATCCTCTTAATATACACAGGAGACCCACAAGGATTTTGAGAATGTCATGCCACCAACAACACTACCAGCTTGCACTAAATGGAACAGAGACAGGAAAAAATGAAAGAAAGCTGCCATTATTCTGGGATTCTATAGGCAGGAAACCAGCCAATAGAGTGATTCAGCTGTGAACATGTATTATCCTTCAAAAAAGGAGAAGATGACTGGCGGAACCCATCAGGGCTGCCTGTGCTTCCCCTATAGAAAGTGTCACCCAAGATATTAGGGCTCCTGTGCAGCAATTCTTGTTCCCTACATACAGCCCAGAAGCAGGGGAACATCAGCGAACCACAGAAGCAGAGACTGATGGAGGTCCTTAGGTGTAGTTCCGTGGGTAGAGGTTATGTTAATTCAAAGACTTAGGAATTAAAAAGACAAGTTATTTGACCTTGACACACTTACCATAACGAGATGGGGATAGGATATCCCCAAGAGAAACCCCCATCTAAAAGCAGGGGTAGGCTAGGCACAGTGACTCATGCCTGCAATCCCAGTATTTTGAGAGACTGAGGTGGGAGGATCACTTGAGGCCAGGAGTTCAAGATCAGCCTGGGCAACACAGCAAGATACTGTCTCTACAAAAAATAAAATAAAATAATAAAAAAAAATTATCCAGTCATGGTGGCGTGTGACTGTAGTCCCAGTTAGGAGGATCACTTGAGCCCAAGAGTTTAAGGCTGCAGTGAGCTATGATCCAGCCACTGCACTCCAGCCTGGGTGACAGAGCCAGGCCCTGTCTCTAAATTAATTAATTGATTAATTTAACAAAGGGGAGGGGCAAGTGGGAGGTACATATATTCACTATTCCATAGTGATTTTCAGATCTAGCTGGGCAGATGTCATCAGTTCCCTCAACTCTGAAGGCAAGGCGTTTTCTTTGACTAGGACCTATTTTCTGCTTCCTGGGTGTGATTTCCTGATCTATTGTTCTCTTTGGTTCTTGGCTTCATACTCTAGGTTCCACCATCTGAGACATCTTTCCTTTTAAAAAATGAATAGATCCGATTTACAGCTGGATCTCTGTTTTCTGTCTGTAAAAAGTTGGAAGCCTGGAGATCTTTTTTCATTTTGTTGTTTCTGTCTTTCTATGTTTATTTTTTGAGACAGAGTCTTTCTTTGTCACCCAGGCTGGAGTGTTGGAGTGTAGCGGCGTGATCATAGCTCACTGCAGCCTCGAACTCCTGGACTCAAGCAATCCTCCCACCTCATCCTCCCAAGTAACTGGGACTACAGGTGCATGTAACCACAGCTGGCTAATTTTAAAAAACAATTTTTTTTTAGTAGAGACAAGTTCTCACTATGTTGCCCAGGCTGCTGGTCTCAAACTCCCGAGCTCAGGCCATCCTCCCACCCCAGCCTACCAAAGTCCTGGGACTACAAGCATGAACCACCACACTCAGCCTCTGTTCTTTTTAATCCAAGTTAGTATTTTTTTTTCCAAGACAATTCTCTTTCTTATTGTGGATTTCCCATGAATCTGGCTGGGAGCAACTCCATTCTTCAAAAGCCACATTTATAATACTTTCCAAGCTACATCTCTTTCTACTTTGGGTTGGTGTCCGGATTGTTTTAGAAGCTACTTTGTCTAGCTAAGAGGATCTACGAGGTACTGGCTTAAATCTTTCTGAGGTCTAAACAGAGTCCTATAGCCACAATATTGATTCGTTCTTTACCCTGGGACCATTTCTTATTTTGAGTATCTTTTGCTGGAGAGACTGTCCTGGACTGTCTATATTGCCTCTAGATTTTGCTTGAAAATGGAACGGCTCCTTCTTGAATTCTTCTCTCCCTTATAATACCTTGTCTTATGCTGCTAAAAGAAGCCAATAGGTCCTTTCAATATTCTCACTGGAAATCTCCTTAGCGAGATGCACAGGTTTATTAGCTACATTTTCTATCCTCCAAATAACACTAATTGTATTATATAACACAGGTTGCCTTTTCTCCGGCCTCCAATGGCAGCTTCCTCACTGTTCCCCCATTGTCCACTAACAGTTTCTCTGTCATCCTTCCATCCTCCAGCTGCCACGAAGTCCCAAAGTCTATCTGTGTATTTTATTCTTATTTTATTTATTTACTTACTTATTTTTAGAGACAGAGTCTTGTTCTGTTACCCAGGCTGGACTGCAGTGGCAGGATCACAGCTCACTGCACCCTCAAACTCCTGGGCTCAAGTAATCCTCTTGCTTCAGTCTTCCAAGTATCTGGGACAATAGGGATGAGCCACCAAACTCAGCTAACTTTTTTTTATTTTTTTTAGAGTTGAGGTCTTGCTATGTTTCCCAAGCTGGTCTTGAACTCTTAGCCTTAAGCGTTCCTCCTGCCTCAGCCTCCCAAAAGGCTGGGATAGCAGGCTTGAGCCAGTGTGCCCAGCTGCCATGTTTTAAATTTTTGCTACAGTAGCACCTCTACTCCTATTTCGAATTTCTATTTCAGTTAGCCTCTGCTACATGAAAAAAAAAAAAAAAAAAACTATTCCAAAACTTAGTGGCCTAAAATTAGCAATCTGGGCTGTGCTCAACTGAGCAACTTGTCTCTGCAACAGACGGTTTCAGCTGACTCACTCATGCACTTGCAGCCAGCTGGTACCTCAACTGGAGGTGGAGGAACCAAGACGGCCTCACGCACCTGCCTAGGCCCAGCTGGGATGACTGACATGGCTGAGAGTGGGCTAGGCCTCACTCTCTTTCCATAGGGCTTCCTATCTTCAAGGATGTTAGCATGGGCTCCTTTACAGGGAGTCCTAGGGCAACATGAGACTGAAAGCAGAGGCTATAAGGCTCCATCGTGCCTCAGAACTTGCACGATGTCCATTTTGCTGCATTCTGTTGCCCAGGCAAGCCACAAGACTGGCCCGGAATCAATAAGGAGAGAACTACAGAAGGGCAGCAATTCAGGACCTTCATTTCTCAATATTCCAGAAGCCTCAAAGATTGAAAATAGTCTGGGTTCCTCTGGGCCAAAGGAGAGTCTCTAGCCCAGAATAAGGGCTCAGTCAACATTAGACGAACAAGCCAAATAAACATGTGCAATGTGCTCTCCTCACTGGCTGAAGAGTCACTTGTACCAGGAGGGAGGCGTCATCTAGCCCCGCCCTTGTGGCATCCTCATCCCCTCAACGTGAGCCCTAGCATGTGGCTCCCTCCTCTACCCGCTCACCCCCGGATGTATGACCAAGCCCAGATGGATCATCTAGGTAACCACAGGTTCCCGCCCACTCGCTTCTGGGGTGTCATGAGGCTGGACTATCCCGATAGGAAGGGACTCTTCTGCAAGGCCCACCAGCACAGCAGCCTCCCTCTTGTGGGGCAAATCACAGAAAGGGGGAGGAGGGGAAGAGTATGCACAGGGGTGTCCCCACTCCTCCTGCTCCCAGAAAGTCCTTACCAGCCCTAGGATCATAAATGAGCAGACCAGGAAGGGCCCTATCCACTGCACAGGAGGAAATAGAGGTACAGAGAGAGGAGCCTCTGGTCAGAGGTCAGTGGCAGAGTCACACCCCAGGATCGGGGACTAATCTCAAAGTTCATCAGTTTTCTCAGGCAGTCACACAGCAGACACCCACCCAGATGGGAAGACCTGCACGGATTGCCCGAGACACTGAGGAGACAGTGCAGGGGAAAGGTAAGGAAATAGAGAGGATTTGTCCCTTCCCCAGGGTAACCCCCAAACAGACCCTTTCCCCACCCAGGGCCTTCTGACAGCAGGGCCTGGCAAGTAGGATCAGGGCTGGGAGTGTCTTTAGGTACTGAGCGCGCCACATTCCTCCTCCTGGCCCATCATTAAGGAATGGGGCCCCGGCCCACCCTCAAGGCTCACCCATCATCCCCAGACTCTTGCCCCAGCTGCCAACTGAGGCAGCTCCAGCACAACTTCCACCAGGCCAGTTCCCTCAACCCTCACCTCCCCTGACCCTCCCACCTCTTCCAGGCTGCAGCCCACCCCCACCAGGCTGCCTGCCTGTGTCAGCCCCCAGGGTGCACAGCCTGCCAGCCCCTGAGCTCATCTGTCACTTACTCTACTTGGTGCTGGGCCCAGGAGACAGCGATGACTCAGGTCCAGCCTGCCCTCGGGTCCTTCCAGACAAGGGCAAATGGCCATTTTCCCTTTGACAAGCAGATTGATGCTTTTCTCTCAGGAGAAGCTCTTAAAGCCTGGGAAATGTTGTCCCCTCTGGCTCCAGAGAAGCTCTGAGGCCAACGCGACGATAGCTGAGGGTCTCCCTCCCCAGCTACCACCTCTACCCTGGAATTTTCCAGAAATCCTTGGGTAAAAAGGATTAAGAAGAGAGAGAGGACTAGAGAGAGGTGCACACTCTCAGGCATCCTCATGCACACATAGGCACAAGCCCCACACACGTCCCACTGGGACATGGGCACACACACACCATGAGCGTGCACACACACAGAGACAGAGGCACACAAACACCATGAGCATGTGTCACCCATAGACATACACATGCACACAGGCACACATGTGCCATGAACATGCATACACAAATGCACATGCCATGAGCATGCACACACACAGTGAACATGCACACACAGGCATACAAGCACACAAACATGAGCATGCATGCACACAGTCACACCCATGATGAGCATGCACACAGACACATGCCATAGCATGCACACACACAGATACACACGCACACAAACACCATGAGCATACACACACAGAGACGCATTCACCATGAGCATGCACACACAAACGCATGCCAGGAACATGCACACACACATATACACACGCACACAAACACCGTGAGCATGCATGCACACAGCAATGCAAACACCAGACACACAACCACAGATACAAACACACCAGCATACACACAGACACACATGCATACTTAGACACACGAACACCTCCATGAAGTCACACCCAAGTGAACATGCATGCATAAACACACATAGAAGCCCACGAGCACCCACCTCATCACACAGGATCATGTGCAAACACAAACATGACATGGAGGCCCACACATGCTGCAGCCACGACACACAGACACACGCAGGCATTCACATGCAGGCAAGTTCGCATGAGGTCCCCAAAGTCTCATGATCATGATATGAGGTGAGTGCATCACATTGGCTCCAGTCCACTTTGCTCCACCTGGGGCTGGGTGGTGCCCCTGCCTACAATCTGGGGTTTTGCTGCCGTCCCTACCTGGATGGGCTGCAGCCTACTGACAGGAGGATTAATGGAGATCTGGGGGCATCTTTGAGAGGAGGAGAATGCCCTCTGAGGGAGTCCTCAGCCAAGCTGGGGCAAATCAGTGGCCCTGGGTGGGCTTCAAGGGTGGGCTTCAAGAGTGTCAGATGTCATTACAAGCCAGGCTAGCCACACTTCCCCAGTTGCAGATCAGGAAACTCCAACACAGGACCCAAACCACGAGGCTGCTCCCTGGAGAAGTGGGGAGGCTTCAGCATCCCTCCACTTGCCTCTGCTGAGAGGGAGGGAACCAAAGCCACCCCAGCCCCTGCCCTGCCCATGCCCTTCCAGCTAGGAATCCCAGACAGGCTTGCTGCTCCAGCAGATTTCCGGAGATAGGAGTAGAGGAATCGATGATGCTCGGAGCGTTTATAGCCAGTGGGAAAATCGCCCTGGGCCTCCCTGACACCAGAAATAAATGATTCCGCGAACAGAAAACCACTCAGACGCGGACGAATGACCCACTGGAGAGTGCTTTCACCTTGAGAAATTGCAGGCACTGGCGGCAGCCAGGGCTATGAGCTGGGTGGTCTGTGCAGCACAGGGTCAGATCACATTGCATCCAGGCCCCAAGACCCCGACAGCCCAAGCCACAGCCACCAACAGTTCTGCCGGGCAGCCTCTCATCTCTGGGGTACATGTGACGCAGGAACCTACAGGCCCAGCCCTTCTACAGAGCAGCTGCTTAGAAGGATCCGTCTGTGGACAAAAATGGGGGTCTGTTTTCTTCAACAGAAAACCTGGTTTCTTTTTCTTCTCATGTCATTCCAAGGCCGCTCACAAGCAAATCTCCCCCATCCAAAGTGTTTCTGGGAGTACCGGCAGGTGTCCCACATGTGTTCATGGACATGGCTGGTCAGTTGCTATATGACAGCTGATGTATTTCTCTTCTGCTGGGAACTGTGTCCGCCTGACACTGGTGCTTCTGCTGGGTACCGCTGGGTCCACCTGGCACCACTGTGGGGCCAGGGCCCATTCCTCCAGATGCAAAGCTGCGCCCCCAGCAGTTGAAAGCAGAGCAGAACCTCCCTCCTCCCGCGCCACTCTATCAAAGGGATCTGGAGCAGGGTTGTTTGTGCCTCACTGCCTCACAGAATTTTAGGAAAATTACTTTTGCAGTTCCAACCATGCCATCCATCTGCTCTCCCATACCTTAGCATCCAGACATGAGTCCATGGAAGTCAGTGATAGAGACAGAGGCAAGGCTAGACCCAGAACTTTCCTGTCCCCTAATGACCTCTGCTGAGCAAACCTATTGGCCTGGCCACCTATTCCCCTAGGTGAGGACTCTTCCCAAAGGACCATAATCCACACAAAAGAGGATCCTGTCCCACTGGTTGCCAGAGATATCTAGCCTTACCTGAATTCAAGAGATGGACACTGGTTTGGCTCAACAGAACCCTGTTACACCCAAACATATGTTCAACCTGCAAAAGCAATGATGACACCCTAACAATGATGGGGCAAGATCTGGGCTTGGGACTGTTTACCACCAATTCCACCTGCAATGGCTCAAAAGGCAAGAATATTGTCCACAATGGGCAGATACTTGTGCTCTACTGAGGGCTAAAATGGGACCATGACCTCCCAAGGTCTTGGTGTTTCCCACTCCCACGACCCTCACCCCACTTGCTTCTTTTCCATGTAAAGTGAAGACTACTGGTGTGGAAGAAGGGAGGGAATACTAACAGCTATGGTCTCAATGTTTGTTTTCCCCCCAAAATTCATATATTGATATCCTAATCTCCAAG
>NW_012101276.1:0-4287 GCF_000951045.1 Mandrillus leucophaeus | reverse complement strand
GACTAAGACACTGATCCATGCTAGAAAACAACATTCTTCCTCCCCAAGCTTCCAGCTCCAGCCTTCAGGACACTTGCTGAGTCTTCCCAGCCCCTGCACTGCTTCTCAGAGACAGGCCATGAGGACTAAGGACCCTGTGGTTTTGGGAACTGACCTCCCCAGGGGACTCTGCTTACACTCCAACCTCATTTCCCCTTCAGACTGATCTGGAGTGATTCTGTTCTGAAAGGCTTAACCCTGTTACCTTTGGTTTCTGCATTTACTGGGAAGTTCCAATACAGAGCCACAGGACATCACCCAAATATCCACACTCTTCTTGAATATGATGCTAACAACATCCTCAGTGGTGTCCTTCTCAGGCTCGAGCAGCCTGATGAGGCTTCCTAGGAGAGAAGAGGCCTCTGGAAGAGTAGAATTGTGTTGCAGCCAGCACAAAGAGAGAGGAAGGCCTCACAGTCAGCGGATCTCCACCTCTGAGGACATGGAGACAGCCTAGGGCTATGATCCCCCAGCCTTGAACCAGCTGAGGACCATGATCCCCAAACCCTGAGCACCATGGGGACCAGTCCAGGGATATGATACCCCAACCCTGAGAACCATGGGGCCAGCTCAGGGCGATGACCCTCCAGCTGCCCTGAGGAGCAGACTGTGGAGACCAGCTTGAGCTTAACTTGGTTAATCTCTGAGACTAGCACTACAAGGGACATGGAAAGTGCCCTAAATATGAGGAAACAACACCCAGGGTAGGGCCCTCCACTGTAGCCTGTGCTGAGGCAGTAGCCTGCCTTTGGGTCAGCCCAGAAGGGGAACTAGGAAAAGCTTCCAAAAGGCAAAGCCCAAAAGGGGAAACACGAACCAGGAGGGTCATGGAGAACAGGGACAGCAGGTCCCATGTAAACTGCGCAGAAAGAAAGGCACTTGGCTGTGGCCTTGAGGAGATTCATGCATGAAGGTGAAAGCAGGAGTCGGGAGCAGCAGCAGACCAAGAGCTCTTCCAGACCTGAAGGGGAGACATCTCTCATCCTGGGGTGGAAGCACCAGACATTCCGTCTACCTGACTCCACATTCAGTCTCTACCTACAGACACAGAGAAACTGCTGGCCACACACGCCTTCCTGGAGTCATGCATTCTAGTAAATCAACCCAGCAGCTTCTAGTTACAACCTGTTCCACCTGTACCTCAACCACAGGGAAGAGATGCCTGATATTTCTCTCTCTCAATCTCTCTCTCTCTCTCTTTCTCTCTCTCATTCTGATTGTGTGTGTGTGTGTGTGTGTGTGTGTGTGTGTGTGTGTGTCTTTTTAAATCTCACTGCAGTTGGAGATGGTTGTCCTAAAAGGATGATAGAAATCCTCTGAGGGAGAAAACTGCTCCTTTGTTTGGGAAAACACCTTAATGGATCTTTTAATTATGCAAAGAGAGGCCCCAGGGCTCGTTTGGACTGGAGAGGATGAGACAAAGAGGAAGCTAAATCGCACTGCATAATCAACTCGCAGAAATTTTGGAACTATCCCAGGAGGTAGCCTGAAGAAAGGGGCCCCCAACAAGAGGAAAACTCAGGGGCCTGAGGAAAAAGGTGGCCAGTGAGGAGCACAGGCTTCCCCCACCACCCTGTTCCCTGCCGATGGCACCGCTGCGGGCAGCACTGGTTTTCCCACAGCAGGCTGGCATCCTTTACCTAGATGTTGGTGGAAAGGGCACCCTAGGAAGCTGGAAGGCTGAGATGTCTGGATTACAGATTTCAACTATTCACTCTTGGGTCTGCCCATTTTTATGAAAAGCAATAAACTGATGTTCCGGCACCCACCTCAACCTTTCTGGGAGGCAGCATGGGGAATGATGAGCTGGAGATGAGGTAACTGGAGATGAGGTCACCACGGAGAAGTTCACAGTCACGGTAAGGGGGGTTCACTTTAGTTCTGTTTTATGGTTTACAAGGCCACTGTCTACCCCATTGCTTCACCAAATCATCAGTGAAATCTGCATTACTTGCTAATGATTTGCGGAATCCTGTTTGACTTTTGGGGGATGTGATCAAATGTCAAATCCTGCTCCAGCGTGGATGTGGGAAATAACAGACTCAGTCAGTTACACCTGGGTCCCACTTAAAGCTAAATGTGGTCCATTCAAGGGCTGTCCTTTATCTTAGATTATGCCCTTCCTATTTTTATGAAATGATGGAATGATGTATTTTTCATGTCCTTAGTTGGCAAAATAAAAATTTTCAACCTAGTATTACCTCCCTTTTTAAAAACATTTTTTACTTGTTTTTGAAATCCCAAAGTCTGACATTGTTAGCAGTGGTAGATCCAAACAGGTCTGCAGCAGCCTCAATTCTTGCCTTCTCAGAAGAACGAATTCGACCAAGGGGCCTAAAGGAAGAGAAACCGAGGCAAGTTTAAGAGCAAGAGTAAAAGCTTTAGGTCCAGCATGGAAAGAAGTAAAGTATACTTGGAAGAGGCCAAGCGGGCAACTTGAGAGAGTCAAGTGCTCTGTTTGAGCTTTCACTTGGGGTTTTATACATTGGCATACTTCTGGGGTCTTATGTCTCCCTTCTCTCCTGATTCTCTTCTTGGGGTGGGCTGTCCACGTGCACAGTGGCCTGCCGGCACTTGGGAGGGGCCGCATGTGCAGTGTTTTCACTGGAGTTGTACGCATGCTCACTTGAGGTGTTCTTCTGTTCCTAGAAGGTCATATACCAGTTAAACTCCGCCATGTTACCTCTTGGTGCACATGCTTGAACCCACTGGCCCAATTCCTGAGATCTTATTGGGAAGCTGCTGATCACCAGTTTCTGTCTATTAGGAGACTGCTTTTCCCTGGAGCTTGCTATGACCAACTATTATTTTAGAGAGACAGTTAACAACCACCTGACCATCACCTGATGGTCGCCTGACATTCTTGGTTTGTGGGGAGCCCTCTCCTGCCCTGCTCCTGTCTGACTAACTCCCTACCGTAACAACTTGAAGCCACACTCCTGAAGGCTCTGCCTTGCCCAGATCTTACCCAGGTGGGAAATGCAGAGACCCCTTCCAATGAGAGAGGCTCTCCTTTTCCTAAAGATTTCTGCAGTGTCTGTGTCAGCACACAGCTGTATTACTCACTATGGCATCAGGAAGGCAAGCACAATCTTTCGATTAAAGCAACCCGACCTTACAGGCAACAAACAAGGTTTTATAGACACTTATGTCCTTGGGCAAACTTCTTGAGTTTTTCCTCAATAAGCATCAGACTTAGAGGCACATGGATTTTAGTTTGGTGCTCAGTTCCATGATCGTAGAGTTTTTCATGTCTTTGATCATGCTTAAATGCTTCCTAGTCTTTATTATACTTCATGGTGGGGAAAGCCTTTTCATGGCCTCTTTTATTTATTTATTTTTTTCGTCTTTCTCATGAAGTGCAGTGGCCTTTGCTTGCCTCTCATGTTATATATCTCTACCTCCCCAGGTGCCCGTAACTCAGCTAGCTCCCTGCATCTCCATCCGGACCTCTTGCATTCAAACTGTCTGGGCAGCCTATTGAGTGCCTGGCTGCCTCCTGCAGGGCTCAGAACCAGCTAGCTGAGAACCAGCTAGAGCCAGAGATAGAAGGGACCTAAAGTATACAGATCCATCTGGTCTGACAGAGCCTTAGTGGGTGACCACTTGCAGCAGGACTCCTGGTGGCACATTTATCCCCATGACATCTTTTGAGAAATCTTCTCACAGCCCAAGTTATCTAGTGCCCTTTTCTTCTCTCCTCCACAATCAGCAAGAGCCTGTCTGCAGTGTTGCACGGGATCTTTGCAGCTTTTAGGTGCAGGACAGTTCTCCAAGTGTCCAGGTGGCCTTGGATTGAGCCAGTTCTCCTCCCTTTTTCGCTTAAAATTTTCATATTAACTGTAGAGGCCAGGTGCAGTGGTTCCAGCCTGTAATCTCAGCACTTTTGGAGGCTGAGGCAGGCAGATCACTTGAGGCCAGGAGTTCAAGACCAGCCTGGCCAACATGGTAAAACCCTGTCTCTACTAAAAATACAAAAATTAGCTGGACATGGTGGCAGGCACCTGTAATCCCAGTTACTCAGGAGGCTGAGGCAGGAGAATTGCTTGAACCAGGGAGGCAGAGGTTTCAGTGAGCCAAGATCGTGTCGCTGTACTCCAGCCTGGATGACAGAGCAAGACTCCGTCTTAAAAAAAAAAAAAAAAAAAAGAATTAAAAAAAGATTAACTGTAGAATGTCCTGGGAATGACTCACTGGAGCAAGATGGCCGAATAGGAACAGCTCCAGTCTCCAACTCCCAGCGCGAGC
>NW_012101275.1:486687-493395 GCF_000951045.1 Mandrillus leucophaeus | reverse complement strand
TTGAATATTGGCCCCCACTCTCTTCTGGCTTGTAGAGTTTCTGCCGAGAGGTCTGCTGTTAGTCTGATGGGCTTCCCTTTGTGGGTAACCCGACCTTACTCTCTGGCTGCCCTTAAGATTTTTCCCTTCATTTCAACTTTGGTGAATCTGACAATTATGTGTCTTGGAGTTGCCCATCTCCAGGAGTATCTTTGTGGCATTCTCTGTATTTCCTGGATTTGAATGTTGGCCTGCCCTACTAAGTTGGGGAAGTTCTCCTGGATGATATCCTGAAGAGTGTTTTCCAACTTGGTTCCATTTTCTTCCTCACTTTCAGGCACCCCAATCAGACATAGATTTGTTCTTTTTCCCAATCAGACATAGATTTGTTCTTTTTCCATAATCCCATACTTCTTGCAGGCTTTGTTCATTTCTTTTTCTTCTTTTTTCTTTTAGTTTCTCTTCTCGCTTCGTTTCGTTCATTTGATCCTCATTCACTGATTCTCTTTCTTCCAGTTGATCGAGTCGGTTACTGAAGCTAATGCATTTGTCACGTATTTCTCGTGTCATGGTTTTCATCTGTTTCATTTCGTTTATGACCTTCTTGGCATTAATTACTCTAGGTATAAATTCTTCCACTTATTTTTCTTGATTTTTAGTTTCTTTGCTCTGGGTACGTAATTCCTCCTTTAGCTCTGAGAAGTTTGATGGACTGAAGCCTTCTTCTCTCATCTCGTCAAAGTCATTCTCCGTCAAGCTTTGATCCATTGCTGGCGATGAGCTGCGCTCCTTTGCTGGGGGAGATGTGCTCTTTCTTTTTGAATTTCCAGCTTTTCTGCCCTGCTTTTTCCCCATCTTTGTGGTTTTATCTGCCTCTGGTCTTTGATGATGGTGACGTACTGATGGGGTTTTGGTGTAGGTGTCCTTCCTGTTTGATAGTTTTCCTTCTAACAGTCACGACTCTCAGCTGTGGGTCTGTTGGAGATTGCTTGAGGTCCACTCCAGACCCTGTTTGCCTGGGTTTCAGCAGCAGAGGCTGCAGAAGATAGAATATTGCTGAACAGCGAGAGTAACTCTCTGATTCTTGCTTTGGAGGCTTCCTCTCAGGGGGGTACTCCACCCTGTGAGGTGTGGGGTGTCAGACTGCCCCTAGTGGGAGATGTCTCCCAGTTAGGCTACTCAGGGGTCAGGGACCCACTTGAGCAGGCAGTCTGTCCATTCTCAGATCTCAACCTCCGTGTTGGGAGAGCCACTGCTCTCTTCAAAGCTGTCAGACAGAGTCGTTTGTATCTGCAGAGGTTTCGGCTGCTTTTGATGTTGTTATTGTCGTTGTTTAGCTGTGCCCTGTCCGCAGAGGTGGAGTCTACAAAGACAGGCAGGACTCTTTGAGCTGCTGTGAGCTCCACCCAGTTCGACCTTCCCAGTGGCTTTGTTTACCTACTGAAGCCTCAGCAATGGTGGGCACCCCTCCCCCAGCCTCGCTGCTGTTTTGTCGCGAGATTGCAGACTGCTGTGCTAGCAATGAGAGAGGCTCCGTGGTCGTGGGACCCTCCCGGCCAGGTGTGGTATATAAACTCCTAGTGTTCCCGTTTGCTAAGATCCTTGGTAAAGCGCAATATTGGGGTGGAAGTTACCCGATATTCCAGGTGTTGTGTGTCTCAATTCCCCTGGCTAGGAAGAAGGATTCCTTTCCCCCTTGCGCTTCCCAGATGAGGTAATGCCTCGCCCTGCTTCAGCTCTCGCTGGTAGGCCTGCAGCAGCTGACCAGCACCGGTTGTCTAATGAGATGAAGCCAGTACCTCAGTTGAAAATGCAGAAATCACCTGTCTTCTGTGTCGCTCGTGCTCAGAGTTGGAGACTGGAGCTGTTTCTATTCAACCATCTTGCTCTGCCCCTCATAATATATATTTTTAATCCCCTTTGTATCTTTGGTCATGTCTACCATTTTATTCTTAAAGTTGTTTAGCTGTGTCTTCTATTTTTATTATTCAAACATTCTTGTCAAAGACTTGTCTATTTTATTGGTGTGTTTATAAAAAAGCTAAGTCTGTTTTGTGCTGCCATAATACCACAGACTGGGGAGTTTATAATGAACAGGAATGTATTGGCTCACAGTTCTGGAGGCTAGGGAAGTTCAAGATTGAGAGCCAACATCTAAAGAGGGACTTCTTGCTGTGTCTTCCCTTGGTGAAACGTGGTAAATCGAGAGAATCAGAGAGGGAGAACCAAAATGGGGCTGGACTTGTCCTTTTAAAAGAAATCTACTCTTGCAAATAGTGAAATTTATCCATTCATAAGGGCAGAGCCCTCAGGGCCTAATAACCCCTTAAAGGTCCTACCTCTTAATACTATTACAATGGCAAGTAAATTCCAACATGGGTTTGGTTGTGGACAAACATTAAAACCACGTAAACAGCTTTTGGTCTTATTGATCAACTGCATGGCTTGTTTGTGTTTTATATTTTATTAATTTCTACCAAATATAATAATTCCCTCTTCCTACTTCCTGCTCCTTCAATTTTAAAAATTCCTTATTATGTATGGTGAAAAGATGTGCTCCAATCTCTGGGGCCAACAGAACCCCATCCCACAGACAACAGATTTCAAAAAAGACTATAACATTAGCAACATTAGCAAAATGTCAGTGTTGTGTCATATATTCAACTCAGAGAGTCAGTTCCTATCCAGCACTATGCTTAGCTCATGAATAAGCAGGAGATGGTACAGGAGACTCAGGTACAAAGATTATTTAGCAAAGAATCATGATTGGCATTATCCATTCCCTATAAGAGCTAAGGTATGAGCTAGTGAAGTCTATAAGCCCAGAAATCTCCCAATACTGTAGGTTATATGGTGGAAAATTATGTTAGGAGAAAAGGAAAAATTCAAGGTCATGGAGAATGCAATGGAAACTTTGATTATTATATATTTTTCTGGGCCTCTTCTCCATCTACTAAATGAGTTGATTTCTTCTATTCTCATCCAGATGTAAAACTGTGAGCTTTCTGGCCTGGGAAGAGGGATTACATGACGACTTTGATGATCATTTATTTCCAGTATATTTCTTGGCATGCAATAGGTTTTCAATGATCATCCACAGAATAAATGAAAGAATGAATAAATGAATAATGTTTTCTAAGCCTTTGAGTTACTTTTCGAGGCTGAAAAATCATGGTATGCTGATGAAGGGAAATTATTGGACATTGTATACCCTGTAAAACCTAGTACTGTGCCCGGCATATTAGAAGATCTTAATATATGTGTGGATTAAATAAATGAATGGGTAAATTAATAATAACAGATTCAGGAATGTAATTCATTTTCCAGTTCTAGTACTTTAATGTCAACACACTTTAAAGAATTTAATATTCTCTCCCCCCACCCTCGCTCTTTCACACACACAGCATAATATTATTCTCTGAGGCCATTTTAGGTACAGTGTCCTGTGGAATGTAAATTGAGAATACAGCATGGGTTATTTAATTTGGACACTCATACTCCCTATTAACATAATTACATTCAGAGTGCAGTAGAACTGACAATAAAAATAAATACACACCGAAATGTGGCCTTCTAAGGCCTCTTCCTCTTTGTGATCCAAGTTGTTTGGAAGCTAGAAATGAGTGAATCGACGTAGATCTAGGGCAAACAAGAGGAAGTGGTACTTGACACTGTAGGATGTAAATCCAAGTCCTTGTTCTCCTAGTAAGCTGAACAGGTGGTGAATATTAATTGGCTCAAAACGAATTAGGAAAAACTGCAGGATGACATTGTTTTCACAGGCCCTGAGGGAAGTTTTAGGTGTGAGAATTATAAAGCATTGGAGGTAGCACCTTTCTCTACTGGGGCAGTGAGGGAAATCATGACGCTAATGAGAGGAAGGATTTGAAAAGGTGAAGACACTTCAGAAGTCCTGTCTGAGAAGGATATGGTATACAGTTTACCTCATTTCATTTTAGTATTGATATATTCAAATTTCTCAATCATTTTCTCTATAACTTTTTGTGACTTTGCCTTGAAAAATGATTTTTTTTTTTTTCTTGTCAGCGCACTTACTATAGGATAGGGACAGTGTGTGGAAGTGGGGATGGATAAAGAGGCAAGAGGCATGGCCAGTACCTTCACATACTCACAGTCTACTAGGGTGAGAGACATGTCAACAAATAATTACAATATAGTGTATTCATGTAAACATAGAAGTATGTACAAAACAGAAATAGTAGAGGAAAGTAATAAACTGTTTGAGGGGGTGAGAAAATATTTCAAAGAGGAAGTTATGGCCTGAATAAGGACAAACAGGAATTTACTAGGCAAATCAGTTAAGGACAAGACATTATAGAAAGGGGAGACAGTAGGGTCAAAGGAACAGAAACATAAAATAGCAGATATCTTCACGGAATTGCAAGGGTCAAGGGCAGGTATGATGCCAAGAGATGGTCAGGACGGAGACATTATCTTGTACCTACAGAACCATTCAAAGATTTCAAGTAAGGGAGGGTTACGTTGTTAGATCCAGGTTTTGGACAGACCATTCTGACAGCAGTGTGGAGAATAGATCTGGAGGAGTAGGTCCACGGAATCCACTGAAAATGCCATTGTAATAATTCAGGCAACAGTAATGAGGTCCTGAACCTAGGCTGTCACAATAGAGACTCAGAAAAAAAGGAAAAATTTAAGAGCTAACTGGAAAATAAAAACAGAATTCCACACTCTCCTTTAAAATCTCCTCATTTTTCTCTATGCCTTTCACAGACAGCTGGCAGGGCTTCTCCAACTTTCATATGATTCCAAAACCTACTCTAACAAGGCTTCTACCTCCTAGCACCATCCAACTTCAGTTTTTGCAAGGTAACCAATGATTTCCATGTTAATAAAGCCAATGGACATGTTTTTCAGTCCTCATTTTACTTCAATTCTTTCTAGAGTACTCTTTTTACTTGGCTTTTGGGACACTGGGCATGCCTAAGTTTCCTCCCATGTTTCTGTCTGATCTTTCTCAGTCTCTGCTGCCAGTTCATATCCTCCTACTTCTACTGCATGTTTAAATGCTAGAAATCCTCAAGGCTCAGGCCTTGGCTCCCTTCTCTTCTGAAACTATATTATCCTCCCTTGGTAATCTCATTTATGTTCCTGGTTGCAACAAACAAGCTTAACTAAAATTAATATACTATCTATTTCAAAAAGCACCATTATTTTATGTAATTCTAAGAAGGCAAAAAATAAATTCTTCCAATTGAACTATAGTATTTCATACTCCACTAGTCATCTCACTGTACCCAAAACTTGCTCTTTCTTATAGTATTTCAAACTTAAAGATTGTCACCACCATTCGTTTATTTGCTCAAACTAGAAATCAGAAACTTCTCATGTCCTCTGTGCTCTACCTCACCACTTCCTAACTTTCATAATCAATCTCTATGTCCTATTGCTTGTACTTGCTAAATAATCCCTGTATGCATCCATTTCTCTGATCTTCATTGTTATGAACCAAATTAAAGTTATAACTTTCGTTTCTTGATTTATCTCAAGAGTCTCCTTACTTGAGGTTTTCCCAATTCTCTGATTTGATATGCAGCAAACTGAGTGATGTTTCCAAAGTTCAAATTTGATCAAGTCATGCCCCTCATGAAAACCCTTCAGTAGCTTCACCTTAGTCTTAGAAAAAAGTTCAAATGATTTCTGTGGCCTACATAGTCCCTTCCTAGCCTCATGCCACCTTGTCCTATGCTCCATAAGTGTCGACCACACACAGGCCTTATTTTTTGAGCCTCAAATGTGTTACCCTTCTCACTACCTCAGGTCCTTCTGTACATGCTCTCTCCACTGCCAGGACTCTCTTCTAATTATTTAATTAATTCTTATTTACTCCTCAGCCTTAAACTCAAATATCACCTTTTCATAGAAGTCTTCCATGATTCCAGACTAAGTAAGATTCTATGCTGCATGTTCTTATAGCAATATAGTCTTCTAATTTCTAGAATTTAGAATTGTTAATATCTAATTAACATTAGAGAATTACAAATTAAAGCAACAATGAAATTCTACTACACATATATTAGAATGACTCAAGTCCACAATACTGACAATGACAAATGCTATTGAGAATGTAGAGCAACAGAAGCCTTCATTCATTCCTGGTGGGAATGCAAAATGACACAGCCACTATGGAAGACAGTTTGGTAGTTTCTTACAAAACTAAACATAGTCTTATTGTATGATCCAGCAATCATACTGCTACATATTTACTGAAATGAACTAAAGACTTATTGCTACACAAAATCTACATATGAATATTTATTATAGATTTATTCATAATTGCCAAAAGTTGGAAGCAACCGAGATATCCTTTCAATAAGTGAATGGGTAAACAAACTAATAAATCCATACAAGAGAATATTATTCAACAATGAAAAGAAATGAACTATTAAGCCACAAAAAGGCAAGGAGAAATCTTAAAAGCATATTGGTAAGTGAAAGAACCCAGTCTGAAAATGTTACACGCTACATGATTCCAACTATGTGACATTCTCGAAAAGGCAAAACTATACTGACTGTAAGAACAGCAGTGGTCATCATGGGTTGTAGGAGGGGTGAATAGGTGAAACACAGGATTTTTTTTTAAATTTATTTATTATTATTATACTTTAAGTTGTAGGGTACATGTGCATAACGTGCAGGTTTGTTACATATGTATACTTGTGCCATGTTGGTGTGCTGCACCCATCAACT
>NW_012101275.1:471506-482388 GCF_000951045.1 Mandrillus leucophaeus | reverse complement strand
CCTTCTAACAGTCAGGACCCTCAGCTGTAGGTCTGTTGGAGATTGCTTGAGGTCCACTCCAGACCCTGTTTGCCTGGGTAACAGCAGCAGAGGCTGCAGAAGATAGAATATTGCTGAACAGCGAGTGTACCTGTCTGATTCTTGCTTTTGAAGCTGAATCCAGGCAGTCTGTCCATTCTCAGATCTCAACCTCCGTGTTGGGAGATCCACTGCTCTCTTCAAAGCTGTCAGACAGAATCGTTTGCGTCTGCAGAGGTTTCTGCTGTGTTTGTTATTGTTTACTGTGCCCTGTCCCCAGAGGTGGAGTCTACAGAGACATGCAGGTTTCCTTGAGCTGCTATGAGCTCCACCCAGTTCGAGCTTCCCAGCAGTTTTGTTTACCTACTTAAGCCTCAGCAATGGCGGGCTCCCCTCCCCCCAGCCTCGCTGCTGCCTTGAGGGTAGATCACAGACTGCTGTGCTAGCAATGAAGGAGGTTCCGTGGGTGTGGGACCCTCCCGGCCAGGTGTGGGATATGATCTCCTGATGTGCCAGTTTGCTTAAAGCGCAGTATTGGTTTGGGAGTTACCTGATTTTCCAGGGTATCCAGGCAATGCCTCACCCTGCTTCAGCTCTGGCTGGTCGGGCTGCAGCAGCTGACCAGCACCGATCATCCGGCACTCCCCAGTGAGATGAAGCCAGTATCTCAGTTGAAAATGCAGAAATCACCGGTCTTCTGTGTCGCTCGCACTGGGAGTTGAAGACTGGAGCTGTTCCTATTCGGCCATCTTGCTCCGCCCCCCAAAACACAGGATTTTTAGAGCAGTAAAACTGTGTTGTACTATTATTACAATAGTAGATACTTGGCTTTATGTACTTGGCAAGCCTGGTAGAACTGCACAATACAAAGAATGAGCCATAATGTTAACTATGGGTTTAATTTAAAATAATGTATCAATGTTGATTCATCAGTTGTAACAAATGTACCTCAATCAGGCAAGATGTTCATAATAGGGAAACCTGAGAGTGTGGGGTAAGACAATGAGTATACAGAGACTCTGTTCTTTCTGTTCAATGTTTTGGCAAACCTACAGCTCCTCTAAAAATATGTCTAGCATTTACAAAAAAATCATTCACAGCTTAATATGCAATTAATTTAGTGTATGAATCATAGCTTAATACTGGGCTTGCTCCTAGGATGACAGCTTCATGAAAGTAGTCAGTGTGATAGGGACTGCACCTAGCATAATGCTGGGAACAAAATAGTTTATCAGGTAGAATTTGTCAAATCAATAGATAAATTGAGGATCAATGGGATGTAAGATTTAGGGGATAAGCAGGAATCAAGAATTACAGTCATGTTTTTGTCTTTGGTGACTAAGTTGGTGACTAAGTTTATATTTGAGGAAAGGGGGAAATGATGAACTCAGTTTCAGAAGAAGTTTTGATACGCCTGTGAAACATATGATAGGTATTTTGACATATAGGTCTGGTGTTGGGAAAGCAGCCTGGGATGTGGACATAAATTTAGTAACCATTTAGCTCCAGGTCTCGGTTGAAGCTAAATAAGGGGATGAAATTAGCCAGGAAATGAGTGTAATATAAGAAGGAGAAGTGGGGTGGCTGGCAAGATGGCCGAATAGGAACAGCTCTGATCTGCAGCTCCCAGAAAGATCAATGCAGAAGGTGAATGATTTCTGCATTTCCACCTGAGGTACCCAGCTCATGTCATTGGAACCGGTTAGATAGTGGACACAGCCCACAGAGGGTGAGTAGAAACAGGGTAAGGTGATGCCTCACCTTGGAAGTGCAAGGGGTTGGGGAACTCCCTCCCTTAGCCAAGGGAATTCGTGAGGGACTATACCATGAAGAATGGTGCATTCTGGCCCAAATACTATGCTTTTCCCATGCTCTTCATAATCCACAGACCACGAGATTCCCTCAGGTGTCTACACCACCAAGGATCTGGGTTTCAACCACAAAACTGGGCAGCCATTTGGGCAGACACTGAGCTTGCGGCAGGAGTTTTTTTCATACCCCAGTGGCACCTGGAACGTCAGCAAGACAGAACTGTTCACTCCCCTAAAAAAGGATCTAAAGTCAGGGAACCAAGTGGTCTAGCTCAGTGGAACCCACCCCCACGAAGCCCAGACAGCTAAGATACACTGGCTTGAAATTCTTGCCACCAGCACAGCAGTTTGAAGTCTGAAGTTGACCTGGGATGCTCGAGCTTGGTTGGGGGAGGAGCGTCCGCCATTACTGAAGGTTGAGTAGGTGGTTTGCCCCTCACAGTGTAAAAAAAGTCTCTAGGAATTACAAACTGGGCAGAGCCCATCAGAGCTCGGCAAAGCTGCTGTAGCCAGACTGCCACTTTATATTCCTCTTCTCTGGGCAGGGCATCTGTGAAAGGAAGGCAGCAGCCTCAGTCAGGGGCTTATAGATAAAACTTCCATCTCCCTGGGACAAAGCACCTGTGAAAAGGGGTGGCTGTGGGTACACTTTCAGTAGACTTAAACGTTCCTGCCTGTCAGCTCTGAAGGGAGCAGTGGATCTCAAAGCACAGTGCTCAAAGCTCTGCTAAGGGACAGACTGCCTCCTCAAGTGGGTCCCTGACCCCTGTGACACCTGACTGGGAGACACCTCTTGCAAGGGTCGACAGACACCTCATATACGAAAGCTCCAGATGGCATTTGTTGGATGCCCCTCACCCCCGCCACCCAGGATAAAGCCTCCAGAGGAAGGGATAGGCAGCAATCTTTACTGTTCTGTAACCTCCACTGGTGATACCCAGGCAAACAGGTTCTGGAGTGGACCTCCAGTGAACTCCAGCAGACCTGCAGCAGAGTGACCTGACTATTAGAAGGAAAACTAGCAAACAGAAAAGTCAACGTCAACGAAAAGGATGTCCACATAAAAACCCCATCTGAAGGTCATCAGTACCAAAGAACAAAGGTAGTTAAATCCACAAAGATAAGGAAAAACCAACACAAAAAGGCTGAATATTTCAAAAACCAGAACACCTCTTCTCCTCCAAAGAATCACAACTACTCAATAGCAAGGGAACAAAACTGGACAGAGAATAAGTTTGATAAATAGATAGAAGTAGGCTTCAGAAGGTGGGTAATAAAAAACTCCTCTGAGCTAAAGAAGCATGTTTTAACCCAATGCAAGGAAGCCAAGAACCTTGAAAAAAGGTTAGAAGAATTGCTAACTATTCTAGTTAGAGAAAAACATAAACCAGTTTAGAGAAAAACGTAAATGACCTGGTGGAGCTGAAAAACACGGCGTGAGAACTTTGTGAAGCATACAAAAGTATCATTAGCCAAACTGATCAAGCAGAAGAAAAGATATCAGAGATTGAAGATCAACTTAATGAAATAAAGCGCGAAGACAACATGAGATAAAAAAAGAAAAAAACAAAAACAAATAACAACAACAACAAAATGAACAAAACCTACAAGAAACATGGGACTATGGGAAAAGACGAAACCTACATTTAATTGGTACCCTGGAAAGTGACAGGAATAATGGAATCAAATTGGAAAACACTCTTCAGGATATTATCCAGGAGAACTTCCCCAACCTAGGAAGACAAGCCAACATTTAAATTCAGGAAATGCAGAGAACACCACAAAGATACTCCTCGAGAAGAGCAACCTCAAGATACATAATAGTCAGATTCACCAATGTTAAAATAAAGGAAAAAATGGTAAGGGAAGCCAGATAGAAAAGTCAGGTTACCCACGAAGGGAAGCCCATCAGACTAACAGCAGATATCTCTGTAGAAAACCTACAACCCAGAAGAGAGTGGGGGCCAACATTCAACATTCTTAAAGAAAAGGATTTTCAACCCAGAATTTCATATCCTTCCAAACTAAGCTTCATAAGTGAAAGAGAAATAAAATTCTTTACAGACAAGCAAATTCTAAGATATTTTGTCACCCCAGGCCTGCTTTATAAGACCTCTTGAAGGAAGCACTAAATATGGAAAGGAAAAACAGGTACCAGCCACTGCAAAAACATATCAAATTGTAAAGACCATTGACACTATGAAGAAACTGCATCAACTAACAATCTTAATGACAGGATCAAATTCAAACATAACAATATTAACCTTAAATGTAAATGGGTTAAATGCCCCAATTAAAAGACACAAATGGACAAATTGGATAAAGATTCAAGACCCACCAGTGTGCTCTATTCAGGAAACCCATCTCATGTGCAAAGACACACATAGACTCAAACTAAAGAGATGG
The DNA here is from genome assembly GCF_000951045.1 of Mandrillus leucophaeus. Classification (NCBI taxonomy): domain Eukaryota; kingdom Metazoa; phylum Chordata; class Mammalia; order Primates; family Cercopithecidae; genus Mandrillus; species Mandrillus leucophaeus. The sequence continues at coordinate 478,153 of NW_012101275.1, read as the reverse complement.
AAGAATGTTTACCAAGCTAATGGAAAGCAAAACAAAGCAGGGGTTGCGATCCTAGCCTCTGATAAAACAGACTTTAAACCAACCAAGATCAAAAAAGACAAAGCAGGGCATTACATAATGTTAATGGGACCAATGCCACAAGAAGAGCTGACTATCCTAAATATATATGCACCCAATACAGGAGCACCCAGATTCATAATGCAAGTTCTTGGAGACCTACAAAGAGCCTTAGACTCCCACACAAAAATCACGAGAGACTTTAACACTGTACTATCAATATTAGACAGATAAATGAGACAGAAAATTAACAAGGATATTCAGGACTTGAACTCAGCTCTGGACCAAGCGGACCTCATAGACATCTACAGAACTCTTCACCCCAAATCAACAGAATATACATTCTTCTCAGAACCACATCGCACTTATTCTAAAATTGGCCACATTATTGAAAATAAAACACGCCTCAGCAAATGCAAAAAATGGAAATCATAATGAACAGTCTCTCAGATGACGGTGCAATCAAATTAGAACTCAGGATTAAGAAACTCACTCAAAACTGCACAACAACATGAAAACTGAACAACCTGCTTCTGAATGGCTACTGGATAAATAAAGAAATTAAGGCAGAAATCAGTAAGTTATTTGAAAGCAATGAGAACAAAGACACAATATACCAGAAATTCTGGGACACAGCTAAAGCAATGTTTAGAGGGAAATTTATAGCACTAAATGTCCATAGGAGAAAGCAGGAAACATATAAAATTGACACCTTAAAATCAATTTAAAAAAACTAGAGAACAAGAACAAATTCAAAAGCTAGCCGAAGACAAGAAATAACTAAGATCAGAGCAGAACTGAAGGAGATAGAAATACAAAAAAATCCCATCAAAAAATCAATGATTCTAGGAGCTTGTTTTATGGAAAGTTTAACAAAATAGCCAGACTAATAAAGAAGAAAATGGAGATGAATCAAATAGACACAATAATATATGATAAAGGGGATATCACCACTGATCCCACAGAAACACAAAATTACCATTAGAGAATACTATAAACACCTCTATTCAAATATATTAGAAAATCTAGAAGAAATGAATAAATTCCTGAACACACACACCCTTTCAAGACTAAACCAGGAAGAAGTCCAATCCCAGAATAGACCAATAGTAAGTACTGAAATTGAGGCAGTAATTAATAGCCTACCAACCAAAAAAAGCCCAGAAAAAGACAGATTCACAGATGAAGTCTACCAGAAGTAGAAACAGGATCTGGTACCATTCCTTCTGAAACTATTCCAAACAATAGAAAAAGAGGGACTCCGCCTTAACTCATTTCATGAGGCCAGCATCATCCTGATACCAAAGCTTGGCAGACACACAACAAAAAAGAAAATTTCAGGCCAATATCCCTGATGTACACCAATGTGAAAATTCTCAATGAAATACAGGCAAACAGAATCCAGCAGACATCAAAAAGTTTATCCACCACGATAAAGTCAGCTTCATCCCTGGGATGCAAGGCTGATTCAACATATGCAAATCAATAAATGTAATCCATCACATAAACAGGACCAATGACAAAAAAAAAAAAAAAAAAAAAAAAAAAAGATGATTTCAATAGAGGCAGAAAAGGCCTTTGAGAAAATTCAACACTTCTTCATGCTAAAAACTCTCAACAAACTAGGTATTGAAGGAACATATTTCCAAATAATGAGAGGTATTTGTGACAAAGTCACAGCCAATATCATACTGAATGGACAAAAGCTGGAAGCATTCTCTTTGAAAACCAGCACAAGACAAGAATGCCCTGTCCCACCCCTCCTATTCAACATAGTATTGGAAGTTCTGGCCAGGGAAATCAGGCAAGAGAATGAAATAAAGGGCATTCAAATAGAAAAAGAGGAAGCCAAATTGTCCCTGTTTGCAGATGTCATGATTGCATATTTTGAAAACCTCATCGTCTCAGCCCCAAATCTCCTTAAGCTGATAAGCAACTTCAGCAAAGTCTCAGGATACAAAATCACTGTGCAAAAATCACAAGCATTCCTATACACCAAATAAAATGCCTAGGAATACAACTTACAAGGGATGTGATGGACGTCTTCTAGGAGAACTACAAACCATTGCTCAAGGAAATAAGAGAGGACACAAACAAATGCTAAAACATTCCATGCTCGTGGGTAGGAAGAATTAATATCGTGAATATGGTGATACTTCCTAAAGTAATTTATAGATTCAAAGCTATCCCCATCAAGATAACATTGACTTTCTTCATAGAATCAGAAAAAACTACTTTAACTTTCATATGGAACCAAGAAAGAGCCCGTATAGCCAAGACAATCCTTAGCAAAAATAACAAAGCTAGAGGCATCACGTTACCTGACTTCAAACTATGCTACAAGACTACAGTAACCAAAACAGCATGGTACTGGTACCTAAACAGATATATAGGCCAATAGAACAGAACAGAGTCATCAGAAATAACACCACACATCTACAACCATCTGATCTTTGACAAACCTGACAAGAACAAGCAATGGGGAACGGATTCCCTATTTAATAAATGGTGTTGGGAAAACTGTCTAGCCATATGCAGAAAATTGAAACTGGACCCCTTCCTTATACCTTCCACAAAAATCAACTCAAGATGGATTAAAGACTTCCATGTGAGGCCTGAAATTATAAAAATCCCTAGAAGAAAACCTTAGCAATACCATTCAGGACATAGGCATGGGCAAAGTCTTCATGACTAAAATACCCAAAGCAATGACAACAAAAGACAAAATTGACAAATCAGATCTAATTAAACTAAAGAGCTTCTGCACAGCAAAGGAAGCTGTCATCAGAGTGAACAGACAACCTATAGAATGGGATAAAATTTTGAAAATCCATCTGACAATGGACTAATATCCAAAATCTTCAAAGAAAAAAATTTACAGGAAAAAAAAACCCCATCAAAAAGCGGGCAAAGGATATGAACAGACACTTCTCAAAAGAAGACACTTATGCAGCCAACAACCATATGAAACAAAAGCTCATAACTGGTCATTAGAAAAATGCAAATCAAAACCACAATGAAATACTATCTCACACCAGTTAGAAAGGTGATCATTAAAAAGACAGGAAACTACAGATGCTGGAGAGGATGTGGAGAAATAGGAATGCTTTCACACTTTTGGTGGGAGTGTAAATTACTTCAACTAATGTGAAAGACAGTGTGGTGATTCCTCAAGGATCTAGAACCAGAAATAACATTTGACCCCAGCAATCCCATTACTGGGTATATACCCAAAGGATTATAAATCATTCTACTATAAAGATACTTGCACATGTATGATTATTGCAACATTATTCACAATAGCAAAGACTTGGAACCAACCCAAATGTCCATCAACAGTAGAGTGGATAAAGAAAATGTGCTGCATGGAATACTATGCAGCCATACAAAGCAATGAGTCCATGTCCTTTGCAGGGACATGGATGAAGCTGGAAACCATCATTCTCAGCAAACTAACACAGGAACAGAAAACCAAACACCACATGTTCTCCCTCATAAGTGAGAGTTGAACAGTGAGAACACATGGAAACAGGGTAGGGAAACATCACACACTGGAGGCTGTCAGTTGTGGGGGACAAGGGGAGGAAGAGCATTAGGACAAATACCTAATGCACGAGGGGCTTAAAACCTAGATGATGGGTTGATGGGTGCAGAAAAGCACCATGGCACATGTTTACCTATGTAACAAACCTGCATGTTTTGCACATGCATCCCAGAACTTAAAATAAAAAAAGGAAAACATGCTCAACATCACTAATCATCAGAGAAAAGCAAATGAAAACAACAATGAGATACCATCTTATGCCTGTCAGAATGGCTACTACAGAGTCAAAAAAAAAAACGACAGATGTTGGCAAGGATGTGGAGAAAAAGGAATGCTTATACACTGTTGGAAATGTAAATTAGTACAACCTGTACAAAAAACATTATGGAAATTTCTCAAAGCACTAAATATACAACTACATATTACTTAGCAACCTCACTACTTGGTATCTTCAAAAAAAAAATACATCATTACATTAAAAAGATACCTGCATTTGTATGTTTATTGCAGCACTATTAAATAGTAAAGACATGGAATCAACCTAAGTGTCCATCGACAGAAGATTGAATAAAGAATGTATGGTATTTATGTGCCGTGGAATACTACTTGACCCTCAAAAAGAATAAAATCATGTCTTTTGCAGCAACATGGATGATACTGGAGGCCATTATCTTAAATAAAATAACTCCGAAAGAGAAAGTCAACTACCACATGTTCTCACTTATAAGTGTGAGCTAAATAATGTGTACACATGGGCACAGAGAGTGGAATAATAGACAGTGGAGACTCCAAAAGGTAGGAGGGTGGGAGACGAGTGAGGGATGAGAAATTATCTGTTGGATACAATGTAAGTCATGCAGCCATTCAGGTGATGGACACACTAAAAACCCATATTCTATCATTTCTCCATATACCCGTGTAACAAAACGCACTTGTACCCCCTAAATCTACAATAAAAGCTTTTTAGAAAAAACTGTGAAAAATAATTTTTAAAAAACGTACATACATTAAAAAGAAAAAACTTTGTGGGATTTCTATATTGAGGATGGCAAAGACAATAAAGAATGGGGCTATGATGTTTTGCAAAAAGAAATAGAGAATCAGAAATAAGCAGTGTCATGGCAGCCAAGAAAGGGATCTAGTAAAGTACTGTAGTAGTTTAAACCAGGGACAGTCTTCCTGGGTGGAGTCCTAGTTCTGCTATTTTTACTGGTTATTTGACATTAAACAAGTTACTTAATCTTATATCTGCCTCATTGTCTTATACATAAAGAGAGGACACTAATAGTACCTACCTTAAAGGCTACTGTGAAGATTAAATGCATTAATACATACAAAGCACTTAGGACAATATTTCACACACAAGAAGCACCTAATAATTATTTACTAGTATTATTGTTCCCGGAATGAGGGGAGGGATTATTTGAAAAAGTTTGACAGCTGCTGTAAAGCAAAGGAGACAATCAGGACTAAGACATACCTACGTTTTCCGTGTGCATTTATTCAAATCCATCCTCTTGTCCTCCCCATTGCCCCAGCTAGCCTCACTCATGTCCTTATTATCTCTCTCCTGGGCTTGTTGGACATGGAGTGAAGCAAGCAAGATATGGGTTGAGGAATAGGAAGTAATTGTGTTTACCTGGAGCATTAGGCTAACTAGGGGTCAGGTTGAAGAGGAGTCTTGATTGCCTGTTGGGCCGGTTAAGACTTGATCCTGTAAGCAATAGAGAGTTCTGCAAAATTTTGGAACAAAAAATAGTATTACAGAATTGTGTTTTAAGGAAAATTATCTTAGTGAGGGAAAGGCTAGGATTGGGAAACTAATAAAGAGGCTTTCTAATAATCCAGGTAGAGATGATTAGTGCCTGACTAAATACTGAAGAAGGAAGAAAATGATTCAAGAGATGTTGGGGAAATTTATGAGGTTATGAATTTTTTTTTTTTTTAAAGACAAAGTTTCGCTCTTGTTGCCCAGACTGGAGTGAAATGGCGCAATCTCGGCTCACTGCAACATCCGCCTCCCGGGTTCAAGCGATTCTCCTGCCTCAGCCTCCCAAGTAGCTGGGATTACAGGCACCCACCACCACGCCTGACTAATTTTTTGTGTATTTAGTAGAGACAGGGTTTCACCATGTTGACCATGCTGGTCTTGAACTTCTGACCTCAGGTGATCCACCTGCCTCAGCCTCCCAAGTAGCTGGGATTACAGACGTGAGGCAATTTCATTTTTTATTCAATATTTATTGAACACATATTATATGCCAGGCATATTGATAGGCACTGGGAATGCAACACTCATTTAAGAAATATTTGTTGTGTATTTATTTGGGTACGAATAAATAAAGTTGGGGTGGACTCTATTGTAAGTACAATAATAAGAACAGAGAATACTTTTAGAATCCTAGCAGATCAAAGCAGAAAAGGCTTATGGAGATCCTCCAATATTAACCAATCTCCTTCCAATTTCATAAACTGAGACCACAGAGAGGTCAAGTGACTTGTCACAGAGCTAATACAACAGCAAAGCTTTAAATCTGAAGCAGGTCTGATCTGATTCCAAGTCCAGTGCTCTGATTATTACTTCCAGATCTGCAGTTGGAAGTTGTTCATCAGGAAGACTACAGGGATGGAGATGGCAAGTATGAACAGCAAGAAACCGAGGGATCGAAAGAGGACATTTTAAACTGGGGTTGTGTTTTCCTACATTCAAAAACCCCAGAGTTTTGGAAACATTACAGCTAAAAGAAAGGAAAGAAAGAAAGAAAGAAAGAAAGAAAGAAAGAAAGAAAGAAAGAAAGAAAGAAAGAAAGAAAGAAAGAGAGAGAAAGAAAGAAAGAAAAAAGAAAGAGACAGAGAGAGAGAAAGACAGAAAGAGAAGAAAGAGAAGAAAGAAAAGAAAGAAAGAAAAACAAAGAAAGAAAGAAAGAAAAAGAAAGAAAGAGAGGGAAAGAAAGAAGGAAGGAAGGAAGGAAAGAAAAGAAAGAAAGCAAGAAAGAAAGAAAGAAAGAGAGGGAAAGAAAGAAGGAAGGAAGGAAGGAAAGAAAAG
>NW_012101275.1:437178-471456 GCF_000951045.1 Mandrillus leucophaeus | reverse complement strand
AAGAAGGAAGGAAGGAAGGAAAGAAAAGAAAGAAAGCAAGAAAGAAAGAAAGAAAGAGAGGGAAAGAAAGAAGGAAGGAAGGAAGGAAAGAAAAGCAAGAAAGCAAGAAAGCAAGAAAGCAAGAAAGCAAGAAAGAAAGAAAGAAAGAAAGAAAGAAAGAAAGAAAGAAAGAAAGAAAGAGAAAGAAAGAGAGAGAGAGAAAGACAACATTAGAAGGCCAAGGAATGGTGAATGGTAAGATGTGCATGCTAAAGCAGTGTATCCAGTCTTCAAAGGAAGTAGGTCAGGTTAGAAAGTTGAGATTTCTCCAGTCATACTTTGCTTAACGACAGAGATACGTTCTGAGAAGTGCACTGTTAGGTAATTTTGTCACTGTACTAACATCACAGCATGTACTATGATACAAACTTAGATGTCATAACCTATTACACACCTAGGCTACATGGTATAGCCTATTGCTCCTAGGGTACAAACCTTTAAATCATTTCATTGTATTGAATAATCTAGGCAATTGCAACACAATGGTATTTCTGTATCTAAACATAGAAAAGGTACAGTAAAAATATGATATGAATGATAAAAAATGATAAAGTTCTATAGGGCATTTACTAATGAGTGCTGCTTATAGGACTAGGTGCAATTCTAAGTGAGTCAGTGAGTGGTGAGTGAAGTGTGAGAGCCTAGGACATTTCACTACTGTAGACTTCATGAACACCATAAACTTGAGCTAGACCAATTTTTTTTTAATTATTTCTTCAACAATAAATTTACCTTAGCTTACTATAACTTTTTACTTTTTTAAAACTTTTTGATTCATTTGTAATTAACACTTAGCTTAAAAGAGAAACATATTGCATAGCTGTACACAATTTTTTTCTTTATATCCTTATTTTTACAAGCTTTTTTCTATTTCTTAAATTTTCTTTTTCTTTCTTTCATTTTTCTTTCCTTTTTTGTTTTTTTCACTTTTTAACTTTTTTTGTTGAAAACCAAGGCAGAAATACACACATTAGTCTAGGCCTACACTGGGTCAAGATCATCAAGCTATCATTAGGCAGCCAGGCGCGGTGGCTCATGCCTGTAATCCCAGCACTTTGGGAGGCCGAGGCAGGCAAATCACCTGAGGTCAGGAGTTTGAGACCAGCCTGGCTAACATGGTGAAAACCCATCTCTACTAAAGATACACACACACACACACAAATTAGCCAGGCGTGGTAGTGGGTGCCTGTAATCCCAGCTACACAGGAGGCTAAGGCAGGAGAATCGCTTGAACTTGGTGGAGGTTGCAGTGAGCCGAGATCATGCCATTGCACTCCAATCTGGGGGACAAGAGCGAAACCCTTTCTCAAAAACAAACAAACGAACAAAAAAGATATCATTTGATGATAGAAATTTTTCAGCTCCAGTTCCATGATAGTCTTAAGGGACCATCATCATATATGTGCTCCATTATTCACGTCATTGATCCAAACGTCCTTAGGTGGCGCATGATTATTTCTCTAGGACCACAGTCAGGGAGGAAAAAGATGTACTCCAGCGACCTCTGCTGAATTCCAAAGGCTGTGGCCATAGTTCCTGGTGACGCAGTCTGATAAAAAAACTGAAATGGTGGTGTCGCCCATACACGTCGTGCAGCAGAGCATGACGGAAAGGACTCTGCCCGAAGGACTGGCGGCACAGACTTAAGGCCAGACTCCATTCCCCAGTCTCTATAGTTGGGGATTCATACCCCCGAGCTATGATAGCACCTTATTGTGAAAACGCTCTGAAAGTGCCAAGTTCTCTAAGCCACAAGTGTGGCGATACTGTTGTACCAGGGACATTCCAGTAGGCGGCGATAAAGGGCAGCATGAGGCGGCAGCCACTCCCTTTTTCTAGAACTGGGCTGTTAAATGATAGGGTTTTAGTCCGAGTCAGAGTTTAAGAATGGTGGAATTTAAACTTTAAAGCTAGGAGCTTTTATCTGAGATTCTTACCGGAAATACACAAGGGTTTGTAGCAATGGTGAAGGTCAGGAAGTGAATTCCTTGAAATAGTATGTAAAAATAAAGATGTAAATTTCTGTGCACTCGTAGGGAGAGAAGGTCCATAGCTTTCATCAAAGAAGTTGGTGAATACTTACCTTAGGGGTTGGGGCTCTAGGTCAGGGATAACATAGTATAACAATAATGCAGAACTGTAGAGTCAGACTTTCTGGTTTTACATCTTTACTTCTCTGAATCCTTCCTTTGTGATCTTAGGAAATGCATTTAACCTGTTTCAGACTCAGTTTCTTTACTATAAAATGGGGATAACAGTTGTGCTGACTTTTTAATAGCCGTTCTGACTGGCGTAAGGTAGTACCTCATTGTTGTTTTCATTTGCTTTTCTCTGATGATTAGTGATGTTGAGCATGTTTTCCTTTTTAAAATTTTACTTTAAGTTCTGGGATACATTTGCAGAACATGCAGGTTTGTTACATAGGTATACATATGCCATGGTGGTTTCCTGCACCCATCAACCCGTCATCTAGGTTTTAAATCCCTCATGCATTAGGTATTTGTCCTAATGCTCTCCCTTGCCTCCCACCCCCCTACAGGCTCCAGTGTGTGATGTTCCCCTCCCTGTTTCCATGTGTTCTCACTGTTCAACTCTCACTTATGAGGGAGAACATGTGGTGTTTGGTTTTCTGTTCCTGTGTTAGTTTGCTGAGAATGATGTTTTCCAGCTTCATCCATGTCCCTGCAAAGGACATGGACTCATCCTTTTTTATGGCTGCATAGTATTCCATGGTATATATGTGCTACATTTTCTTTATCCAGTCTATCATTGATGGACATTTGGGTTGGTTCCAAGTCTTTGTTATTGTAAATAGTGGTGCAATAAACATACATGTGCATGTGTATTTATAGCAGAATGATTTATAATCCTTTGGGTATATACCCAGTAATGGGATTGCTGAGTTAAATGTTATTTCTGGTTCTAGATCCTTGAGGAATCACCACACTGTCTTTCACATTAGTTGAAGTAATTTACACCCTCACTAACAGTGTAAAAGCGTTCATACCATTCAAGACATAGGCAAGGGCAAAGACTTCATGACTAAAACACCAAAAGCAATAGCAACAAAAGCCAAAATTGACAAATGGGATGTAATTAAACTAAAGAGCTTCTGCACAGCAAAAGAAACTATCATCAGAGCGAACAGGTAACCTACTGAATGGGATAAAATTTTTCTTATGCTTATATTGGCCACTTATATGCTTTCTTTTGAAAAAAAATCTGCTCTTGTCTTTTTAATTGGCTATTTGAGTTTGTTTCTTGTTGAGTTGTTTGAGTTCCTTGTAGATTCTGGATATTGGTCCTTTATTGGATGCCTGATTTGCAAATATGTTATTCTATTCTGCAGGTTGTCTGTTTACTTCATTGATTAAGAAATTCCACAAAGTTCTGTTCTTCATCTCTCTTTATGTACTTTAATAGACAACATCTATTAGCAGAGTGTGTGTCAGAGACAGCTCTTAGCACACCTATAAGGGTTGTCTCATTCACTCTTTTCAGCATCTCTCTGAAGTATGTACTATTGTTATCTCTATTTTACAGATGAGAAAACCAATGGACAGAGAAATGAGGTAACTTGACTAACATCACACAGCTGGCAAAGAGCAGAGCTTCAGTAGGAACTCAGGTAGTCTAATTCCGGAGGCCATACTCTTTTAGCCCATACATTTGTGTTGTTTTGTTTTGTGACTAAGAACCAGACTCTAGAGTTTTTCTGCTGGGTTCAAATTCCAGCTTTACCACTTCTTAGTTTTGTGATTTGGTGCAAGTGACTTCACCTCTCTAAGCCTCAGTTTCCTCATTTGTGAAGTGGACGAATAATAGTAAGGCTGATGTAAAGATTAAATGTGTTATTTATGCAAAATACTTACAATAATGTTTGAAACCAGGTAAGTAGTCTGTAAATGTTACCTATTATTATTGTCTCTATAAAATTAATTCTGTTCAGTTCCCCAGGCAAGATTGGTGGGAAATCAAAAGTCAGTGTTTTTTGTTTGTTTGTTTGTTTGTTTTTTCTTGCAGCTTTCTAACATTACACAGAACTGCCAGGTTTAAACCAAGTTTAAACAGTCCAGAAAAAAAATGGGGTATGTAGTCTTCAGCAGTCCCTCATGGCTGCCTTCTGGTGCTCACTGGTCATGTGTCACTGGTCATGTCTCAAGTGGTCCATTTCAAGACTTCGTAATCCTTCAGTGCCAAGTCTTTAACAGGAGTTCACACTCTGATTTATTATGCTGTACTGCCCCCTTCTGTGGATTACAGGTAATCAGTAACTATGGGGCTTACAGGCTGAGTTTTTTGCATGCTTAATAAATGGTAGTGATTTTGTTTTATTAGCTTTCAAGCTCACTTCCGATGAGTGTGACTCCCATCCCTTGACGTTACCATGAGGAAACTAAAACAGAGGGAATAAGGATATCTATCAAGGGCACATAAGTAGTAAGTGAGGGAAGTCTATATTTGAATTCAAGCTTTGATAATTCTCACATTCCCAACTTTTAATTTTAATTGTATGTCTCTTTTTTTAAATATTTCTGAATATGAACACATATAAGAACTGTGTCTATTTCCTACTTTAAAATCTTTTTCTCCTTCAGGAAGTCTTCCTGTATTCTGGCATATTGTATTGTACTTCTATGTTGACTATTTTTAAGTTGTTTATGGAGGCATGTATTATCCTCTATTTTTAGGTAGCTGAATAAAAAGAATGAGTTTTCCAATTCTTTGTTGAATTGGTTTCTAGGAAAATTGCCATTTAGTTAGAATATACTAAAATTCAAGAAGCTCAGTTAAAAGGAGAGTGGAGAAGAGCACTGAGATAAATAACTCATGGGCCCTGGTAAAGTATACTTTATAATAATAGGCATTTTAAAAAGTCAACATCTCAAGAGCAGGATTTGTTTCTTATAAAAGACTACATCCCTCACAATCTAGCTCAATGCCTTATTTACAGTAAGAACTCAGGAAATATTTGTTGAATTGCCATTTGGAGTTTGCTGATAAGTTCCAGTCAGTTTCAATCAAATAACTATATATTTCCTCTGGATAGCCAGGAATGAAAATGTCCTAGTAAGTAAGATTTGCAGGTCATGAAAAATTTAACCATTTACATGCAAACTTGCATCTTCATATTTTTAATATTAAGAATCATTGCAAAGTTAATAATACAGTTCTGGGTTTTAATGGAGTAATACTAAATATGTAATGTTATTTGATTTTTCTTATTAAAGTGAGAGTCATCTATAAGAATAATCATGAGGCACTGATATAAGTGGAGTCAAAGATGTACATATAGTTTTGTGTGTCACAGCACTGATTAAATAATGAGCCTGAAGCTCATTATTATCATATGTAATAACTTATTTTATTTTTTAATAGTTTTTGCTCCCCTCTCTAAAAATTGAGAGAGATGTGGATAAGTATAATATGGGAGAAATTAGCATAATTGTTTTCTATTTTTGGAAATTTAATGGGTAAATCAAAAACCAAAGCAATAATTTTATCTTTTAGAAAATCCTTATCAATATCAGATGCAAGGTAGTGTAATGAAAAGACCACTAAACGGGGAGTCAAAAGCATTTTATTCTGGTCCCAGCTCACCTTCTTGTTTGTGTGATCCCCTACTAGTTCCATGCTCTCCTCTCTGACCTTCAGGTTTGCTCATTTGTAAAACGAAGATGAAAATGCCCATAAGGTTTTTGTGAGATTCAGTGAAATTGCTTTGTCAAAGCGTTGTACAAATTAGAAATAGTGTTATAGTAAGGCATCAGTAGTGGTTTTTTTTTTTTTTTTTTTTTTTTTTGTGAAGAGTCTTCATAATGCTATCAGTTATTTTAACATCTGTAACATAAGACACCACATCACTATCATTGTGAGCTTTAATCTACACTTTAATCACACCCATGTTAAGTCAATTGATGGTATACAAAGGAGCAGTATCCATCACCACTTCAAGAAATTATGCTGGTACATATTGGAGAGTGCTTGCTCCTAGCCTCCAAATTTATTTTTGTAAAAAAAGAATAGACATGCCTGTAAACACACTAAGTTAAAAATTTCTATATGCCCTATGTTTTTATGAAAGTCTACAGCCCTTTGCCTGTTTACTTCACTCCAATGTAATAGCCTTTTTTCATTTCATAAATATCCTCTCATCTAATTTCACCCTAAGTAAAAGTGATTTAGAACTATAAGAATTCAAAACAGATTACAAAGATAAATGCTTGAGAGGATGGAAACCCCATTCTCCATGACATGCCTAGATCACACTGTATGCCTGTACCAAAATATCTCATTACCCCATAAATACATACATCTATTATATACACATAAAAATTTAAACAAATAATTAAAAAAAGATTGCAAAACTAACAGATATACACAAGGAATACTAACATTAATATGTAACCATCATACCTTCTGATATCCACAGTATCCTTCCTATACTAACAATTTTGTACAGCTGTCTCTATAATAGAAATAATTATAGAAATGCAAGTTAATTGTATTTTAACACTGCAATCATGTAGAAAAGAATAAGTATTTTGGATATTTTGCAGTTCTTTTTTCCTCCAGATGGAGATAGTCTGGTAAGACTCCTTGCTTCATGGTAATAATCAAGGAAGGAAGTGTAAGAAGTAAGTCTTAAAGGATTAATTAAACATATATAATTGGAAGAAAAGACACTTCAGGCTGAGAGAGCAGTATATGCAAATGGAAATTTGGAGGGACAGGTAGGACAGCAGGAAGGGAATTACAAACTCTAAAGTTATGGGGGAACTGTGGGATATGAAGTTGAAGAGGTGGAATGGGACAAGGCCATGAGGGCCTCATATGCTGTCCAAGGAGTTTGAATTTTGTCTTTAAGGTAATGCGGAGTCACTAACAGATTTTGAGTTATTAGTGTGTAAAAAAGGTCACTCTGGCTTCTGTGTAGAGATTGGTTAAGGAAAATTGAGAGCAGAGGCAGGAAAACAAGATAGAAGGCTGGTGCAGCAACCCAGGCAAGAGATGTCACGTGCCTCTACTAACAAAGTGGCAGTAGGGATGATAGGACTGACCAGACTTGGCAACAGTTCAGATGCAGGGACAGCTCCCAGGTTTGTGACTTCAATGCCATGCCTTTTATCCAGTATTCACCACCTTTATGCAAATGATCTCCAACTATGTTTCCTGTAGCTTGATCAAAATAATAGAACAGTCACCTCAGTCAGCAGATGGCACATTAGTCACTTGATTATTTCAGGTGGTTTCTCCATTGAACAACCTCTACCTCAGTGGATTGGCATTTTTTACTGAGCGTAATTCCCTGGAGATTCATCAAAATTATCTTAGGTATCTATAGTTCATTCCCTCTTATTGCTGAATAGTACTTCATAATATGTATGCAGCACAGATTGTTTAACCAGTTTGGGGTTATTATCAATGTAGCTAATGTGAACTTTTATATACAGTTTTCTAAATTTTATATACAAATTTAGATATAAATTTCTCTGGGGTAAATATTCAGGAGTCCAAATGTTATGTCATATGGTAAATATATGTATAGGTTTTCTATAAGTTTGTTTAGCTGCCAGTCAGAATTGGTTTATTTTTTCACATTCTCACAAACCATATGGGAAAGATTCCATTTGTATCTTCACCAGCATCTGGTATTGTCATTATGTTTTAATTTTACCTTTATTGTTAGGTGTGTCGTGTTATCACAGTAGAATTTTAATTTGCATTTACCTATTGCCCAATTACGCTGAACATCTTTTATGTGTGCATCTTTAAAATATTTATTTATTTATTTATTTATTTATTTATTTATTTATTTATTTTAGAGAGACAGGGTCTAGCTGTGTCACCCAGGTTGGAGTGCACTGACGTGATCATAGCTCACTGCAGCCTCAAATACCTGGGTACAAGCAATTCTTCCACTTCAGCCTCCTAAGTAGTTCCACAGATGCACACAATCACACCTGGTTAATTTTTTTTTTAATGTAGAGATAGGGTCTCCGTTTTTTGCCCAGGCTGTTCTTGAACTCTTATCCTCAAGTGATCCTCCAACCTCAGCCTCCCAAAGTGCTGGAATTACAGGCATGAGCCACTGCATCTGGCCCATATATTCACTTTTTATCTGTTTATCCTCTTCAGTAAAATGTCTCGCCATGACTGTTACTAATTTTCTTTAAAATAATATTCTATATATTTTAAATGATGTAAATTGTACATATTAATGGGGTACGTAGTGCCTTTCAGTAGATACAATGTATAGTGATCAAATCAGGGTAATTAGCATACCCATCACCTCAAGCATTTATCATTCATTTTGTTTGAGAACATTCAAAATTCTCTCTTCTAGGCATTTAAAAATATGTAATAAATTATTCTTGGCTACAGACATCCTACAGTGCTATAGATCACTAGAATTTATTTCTACTTCTAGGTGAAATTTTGTATTCTTTAATCAATTCCTTCCTATTCCCTCTTCTCACTACACTTTTCAGCTTCCAGTAACCACTATTCTACTCTTTATTTCTATGAGGTCAACTTTTTTTGGTGCATATAAGAGAAAACATGTGTTACTTGTATTTCTGTCCCTGGCTTATTTCACTTAATGTAATGTCCTCCAGACTCATCCATGTGGTCACCAATGACAGTATTTCATTCTTTTTAAATGACTGAATAGTATTCCATTTTGTATATACACCACATTATTTTCTCTATGCGTGTTGATTGATATGTAGATTGATTCCATACCTTGGCTATTATGAATAGTACTGCAGTAAACATGGAGACATAATATCTCCTTCATATACTGATTTCCTTATAGAGATTGCGTTGAATCTGTCAATTGTTTTGGGTAGTATGGTCATTTTAATATGTTAATTCTTCCAGTCCATGAACCTAGACTATATTTTCATTTTTTTCTGTACACTTCAATTTCTTTCATCAGTATTTTATAGTTTTTTCTTGTAGAGACTTTTTGCCTCCTCAATTAAATTTATTCCTAGGTAATTTTTTTGTAGGTATTATAAATGAAATTGCTTTCCTGATTTCTTTTTCAGTTAATTCCTTTTTGGTGTACAAAAATGATACTGATTTCTGTATGATAATTTTGTGTTCTGCAACTTTACTGAATTTGTTTATCAGTTTTAAGAGTTTTATGGTGCAGTGGTTAGGTTTTTCTATATATAAAATTATGTTTTCTGCAATGAGTGACAATTTGACTTCCTCCTTTTTCAATTTGATTACTTTCATTTATTTATTTTGCTTAATTGGTCTGGCTAAGACTTCCAATATGATGTTACATAAGAGTAGTAAAAGTTGGCATCCTTGTCTTCCTCTAGTTCTTAGAGGAAAAGCTTTGTGGTCTTTACTATGTTGAGATATATTTCTTTTACAGCTAATTTGTTAAGTTTTTATAATGAAGGAATGTAGCATTTTATCTGTTTTTCTTCATCTATCGAGGTGATCATATTGTTTTTATCCTTCATTCTGTTGATGTTATGTAACATGTTTGTTGATTTGTGTATATTGAACCATCTTTACATCACTTGGGTAAACACAACTTGATCATAGTGTATTATCTTTTTGATGTGGTCTTGGATTTGGTTTGCTAGTGTTTTGTTGAGGATTGTTGCATATATATTCATCTGAGATATTGCCTGTAGTTTTTGTTGTTGTTGTTGGGTTCTATTTGGTTCTGGTATAAGGGTTATGCCGATTTCATAGAATGAGTTTAGAAGTATTTCCCCTTCAATTCTTTGGAACAGTTTAAGAAGAAGTGGTATTCATTCTTCTTTAAAAGTTTGGTGGAATTCAACAATTAAGTAATCTGTCTCTGGGCATTCCTTTCTTGGGAGACCTTTTATTAATGATTAAATCTCATTAATCATTATGGGTCTGTTTAGGTTTTATATTTTTTCTTTGTTCAAACTGGTAAATTGTATGTATCCAAGAATTTATACATTTTTTAATTTGTTGGTATATAGTTGTTCATAATAGACTGTAATGACTCTTTGGATTTCTTTCTTATCTGTTGGGATGTTTTCTCTTTCATTTCTGATTTTATTTATCTGGGTCTTACCACTTTTCTTAGTCTAGCTAATGGTTTGTTAATTTTGTTTATCCTTTCAAAAACCACAGCTTTTCATTTTGTTGATCTTTTTCATTGTTTAGCCTCAATTTTGTTTATTTCTACTCTGTTTATAATGTTTCTTTTCCTCTATTATCTTTTGGCTTGATGTGTTTTTTCTTTCCTAGTTTTTGAGGTGAATTTTTATATTGCTTATTTTAAATCTTTCTACCTTTTTTCCAACTTTTATTTTAGATTCAGGAAGTACATGTGCAGGTTTGGTACCTGGGTTTATTGTGTGGTGCTGAGGTTTGGAGTAAGAATGGCCCAGTCACCCAGGTAATGAGCATAGTATGCAACAGCTTTTCAACTCTTGTCCATCTCCCTCTCTCCCACTTCCAGTAGTCTCCATTGTCTATTGCTGCCATCATTTTCACCAGTATCCATCGTTTAGCACCTACTTATAAGTGAGAACATGGTTTTATGTTTCTATGCTAATTTGCTTATGATAATGGTCCCCAACTTCAGCCATGCTTTGGATGCAGCAAAGAATATGATTTCATTTATTTTTATGGTCCACCATTGATGAGCGCCTAGGGTGATTCCTTGTCTTTTCTGTCATGATTAGTACTGCAATGTACATGTGAGTGCATGTGTTTTTTTGGTAAAATTATTTGTTTTCTTTTGGATATATACCCAGTAATGGGAATGCTGGGTTGAATGGTATTTCTAAGTTCTTTGAGAAATCTCCAAACTGCTTTTCACGGGGGCTGAACTAATTTATATTACAACTAACAGTGTATAATTGTTTCCTATTCACCACACCAGCATCATCTTTTTTTTTTTTTTTTTTTTTTTTTTTTTAAATAATAGCCCTTCTGACTGGTGTGAGATGATATCTCTTTGTGATTTTGATGTTCATTTCTCTGATGATTAGTGATGTGGAGCATTTTTTCGTATGTTTGATGGCTACTTGCATATCTTCCTTTGAGAAGTGTCCATTCCTGTCTTTGCCCACTTGTTGACAGTGTTCTTTGGTTTTTGCTTGTTCAATTGCTTAAGTTTCTTATAGATTCTGGATATTAGAACTTTGTCAGATGAAGTTTGTGTCTTTCTACTTTTTTGATGTAGGGATTTACTACTATAAATTTACCTCTTAATGCTGTTTTTGCTGAATTCTATAGGTTTTGGTATGTTGTGCTTCTATTTTCATTTGTTTCAAATTATTTTTAATTTAAAAATATTTCTTGGCCAGGTACAGTGACTCACACTTGTAATCCCAGCAATTTGAGAGGCCGAGGCGGGTGGATCACCTGAGGTCAGGAGTTCGAGACCAACCTGGCCAACATGGTAAAACCCCGTCTTCTGTAATCCCAGCCACTCAGGAGGCTGAGACAGGAGAATAGCTTGAATCCAGGAGGTGGAGGTTGCAGTGCACTCCAGCTTAGGTGACAAAAGTGAAACTCTGTCTCAAAAAAAAAAAAAAAAAAAAAAATTCTTCCATGACCCATTGATCATTCAGGAGCATGTGGTTTAATATCCATGTATTTGTACTGTTTTGAATATTCTTTTTCACTGATTTCTACTTTTTTTCAGTTATGGTCAAACAATATACTTGATATTATTCCAATTTTTAAAATATTCTTAAAGGTTTGGGGGTCTAACATATGGTTAATCCTGGAGAATGTTTCATGTGTTAACAATAAAATTATGTATTTTGCAGAGGTTGAGTGAAGCATTCTGTAAAGATCTGTTAGGTCCATTTGGTCTATGATGCATTTTAAATCTGATGTTTCTTTTCTTTATTTTTTTGTGTAGATGCTCTGTCCAATGTTGATAGTGGGGTGTTACATTTTCCAACTATTGTTGTACTGAAATAGATATCTCTTTTTAGATGTAATAATATATGTCTTGTGTATCCAGTAACCCTGGTATTGGATGTACATATGTTTAGAATTGTTTTCATCTGTTGCTTAATTGATTCCGTTACTGTTGTATAATATCCTTAATATCTTTTTTTTTGACTTAAAGTTAGTTTTATCTGATATAAGTTTAACTACATCTGCTTGCTTATGATCTACATTTGCATGGAATATCATTTTCATCCCTTCACTTTCAGTTTATGTGTGTCTTTACAGGTGTGGTAAATTTTCTATAGGAAGCATATAGCTTCTTCTTTTTTCAGCTATTTGGTCAGACTATTTTAATTGGAAAGTTTAATACATTTCCATTCAAGGTTATTATTGATAGACGAAGATTTACTCTTGTCATTTTTAATGGTTTTATGGTTGTTTTATATTTTATCCACTATTTTCTTCCTCTCTTATTGCATATCTTTGTGGTATCATGTTTTTTAGTAGTAGTCACTTTTGATTCCATTCTTTTACTCATTCGTGTATCTGTTCTACCACTAAGTTTTATAATTTTGGTTGTTTTCATGATGAATGTTATTTTCCTTTTGCTTCCAGATATAGGATTTCCTTAAGCATATATTTTAAGACCAATTTAATATTGATAAATTCTCTTAATTTTTGCTTATATGGGAAAGGTGTTATTTATTCTTTATTTCTGAAGGGCAAATTTGCTGGGTATAGTATTCCTAGCCAGTAGTATTTTCTTTCAGCTCTTTGAATATATCATTCCATACTCAACTGGCCTTTAAGGTTTCTCCTAAGAAATCTACTTTTAGTTTAAATGGAGGATTATCTTATATGTGCTTTGATGCTTTTCTCTTCTGTTTTTTAGAATGTTCTCTTTGTCTTTGACTTTTTTTTCCTATAAGTTATTTGAGTACAGGTGGTATTGGGTCACATGAGTAAGTTCTTTAGTGATTTTTGAGATTTTGGTGCACCCATCACCGGGGCAGTATACACTGGACCATATTTGTAGTCTTCTGTCCCTCACCCCACTTCCACTTTTTCCTCCAAATCTCCAAAGTCCATTGCATCATTCTTATGTCTTTGCATCCTCATAGCTTAGCTCCCACATATCCATGAGAACATATGATGTTTGCTTTTCCATTTCCAAGTTGCTTCACTTAGAATAATAATGTCCAATCTCATTCAGTTCACAGTATTGATGTTACCCATCCATGGGCATGGGATGTGTTTCCATTTGTTCTTTTGACTTGCTGATTAGGTATATTCCTAAGTATTTTCTTTTTCAGCTATTGTAAAAGGGGTTGAGTTATTGATTTAATTCTCCACTTGGTCACTGTTGGTGTATAGAAAGTTACTGATTTGTGTACATTACTCTTGTACCCAGAAACTTCGCTGAATTCTTTTACCACTTCTGGGAGCTTTCTGGAGGAGTCCTCAGGGTTTTCAAGCTAAACAATCATATTGCCAGCAAACAGTGACAATTTGACCTCCTCTTTACCAATTTGGATGCCCTTTATTTCTTTCTATTGTCTGATTGCTCTGATTAAGACTTCCATTACTATGTTGAAGAGGAGTAGTGAGAGCTGGCATCCTTATCTTGTTCCAGTTCTCAGAGGGAATGCTTTCAACTTTTCCCCATTCAGTATCATGTTGGCTGTGGGTTTGCCATAGAAGGCTTTTATTGCATTAAGGTATGTCTCCTGTATGCCGATTTTGCTGAGAGTTTCAATCATAAAAGGATGCTGGATTTTGTCAGGTTTTTCTGCACCTATTGAAATGATCATGTGATTTTTGTTTTTAATTCTGTTTACGTGGTGTATCACATTTATTGACTTGCATATGTTAAAGCAGTCCAGCATTCCTGGTTTGAAACCCCCTTGATCATGGTGGATTATCTTTTGGATATGTTGTTTGATTCAGTTAGCAAGTGTTTTGTTAAGGAATATGGCACCTATGTTCCTCAAGGATATCAGTCGGTAGTTTTCTTTCTTGATTATGTCCTTTTCTGGTTTTGATATTAGGGTGATGTTGGCTCCAAAGAATGAATTAGGAATGGCTCCTTCTTTCTCTATCTTGTGGAACAATTTCAAAAGGATTGGTACTAATTCTTCTTTCAATGTCTGGTAGAATTCTGCTGTGAATCTGTCTGGTTCTGGACTATTTTGTTGATAATTTTTTTATTACCATTTCAATCTCGCTGCTTGTTACTGATCTGTTCAGGGTATCTAATTCTTCCTGATTTAAGCTAGGAGAGTTGAAGTTTTTCTGGGAACTTATCCGTCTCTTCTAGGTTTCTACTTTATGCATGTAAAGATGTTTGTAGTAGCCTTGAATAATCTTTTGAATTTCAGTGATGTCAGTTTAATATCTCCTTTTTCATTTCCTCATGTGGTCATTTGGATTTTCTCTCTTCTTTTCTTGATTAATTTTGTCAATGTTTTATCAATTTTATTTATCTTTTCAAAGAATCTGCTTTTTGTTTCATTTATCTTTTAATTTTGTTTCTCAGTTTCTTTCAGTTCTGCTCTGATCTTGGTTATTTTCTTTTTCCTGCTGGGTTTGGGTTTGTTTTGCTCTTGTTTCTCTAGTACCTGGAGGTGTGACCTTAGAGTGTCAGCTTGTGCTGTTTCGGTCTTTTTGATGTAGGCATTTGTGGCTATGAACTTTTCTCTTAGCAACACCTTGCTGTATCCTAGAGGTTTTGATAGGTTGTTTCATTATTGCCGTTCGGTTCAAAGAATTGTTTAATGTCCATCTTGATTTCACTTTTGACCCAATGCTCACTCAGGAGCAGGCTATTTAATTTCCGTTTATTTGCATGGCTTTGAAAGTCCCTTTTGGGGTTATTTCCAGTTTTATTCCACTGTGGTCTGACAGAGTGCTTAATAAAATTTCAATTTTCTTAAATTTATTGAGGCATGTTTTATGAACTATTATATGGTCTGCCCTGGAAAAACTTCCATGCACTGTTGAATAGAATGTGTATTCTGTGTTTTTTGGATGAAATGTTCTGTATATATCTGTTAAATCCATTTGTTCCAAGAAGTTTAAATTCATTGCTTGTTTGTTGACATTTTGTCTTGATGACTTGTCTAGTGCTGTCAGTGTAGTATTGAAGTCCCCCACTATTATTGCGTCACTGTCTATGTCATACGTCTATTAGTAATTGTTTTATAAATTTGGCAGTTCAAGTGTTAGATGTATATATGTTTAGAATTGTGATATTATCATGTTGGACAAGGCCGTTTACCATTATATGATGTCCCTCTTTGTCTCTTAGCTGCTGTTGTTTTAATGTTTGTTTTGTCTGATATAAGAATAGCTACCCCCACCAGCTTTTTGTGTCCATTGGAATGACATGCCTTTTTCCACCCCTTTACTTTAGGTTTATGTGAGTTGAGTCTCCCGGAGACAGCAGATAGTTGGTTGTTGAGTTCTTATCTATTCTGCAGTTTGGTATCATTTAAGTGGAACATTTAGGCCATTTACATTCAATGTTAGTATTGAAATGTGAGGTACTGTTGCATTCATTATGCTTTCCTTTTGCCTGTATGCTTCAGCTTTGTTTTTCTTTTTAATTTTTAGTTTTGTTTTATAGGTCCTGTGTTATTTATGCTTTAAAGATGTTTTGTTTTAATGTGTTCCCAGGATTTGTTTCAAGATTTAGAGCTCCTTTTAGTAGTTCTTGTAGTGGAGGCTTGGTAATGGCGAATTCTCTTTGCATTTGTTTGTCTGAAAAATATTGTATATAAAAAGATTCATATATGATCTTCAAAAAGATTGTATATAAAAAGATTCATGTATGATGCTTAGTTTCACTAGATACAAAGTTCTTGGCTGATAATTGTTTTGCTTATGGAGGCTGAATATAGGGCCCCAATCCCTTCTAGCTTGTAGGGTTTCTGCTTAGAAATCTGCTGTTAATCTGATAGGTTTTCCTTTGTAGGTTACCTGGTGCTGTTGTCTCAGAGCCCTTAAGATTCTTTCCTTCCTCTTAACTTTGGATAACCTGATGAGAGTGTGACTGGGTGAAGATATTTTTGTGTTGAATTTCCTGAGTGTTCTTTATGCTTCATCTATTTGGATGTCTAGATCTCTAACAAGGCCAGGGAAGTTTTCCTTGATTATTACCCCAAATATGTTTTCCAAGCTTTTAGAATTCTCTTCTTCCTTAGGAACACTGATTATTCTTAGGTTTGATCGTCTAACATAATCCCAGACTTCTTGGAGGTTTTGTTCATATTTTCTTGTTTGTTCTTTGTCTTTGTTGTATTGGGTTAATTCGAAGACCTTGTCTTCAAGCTCTGAATTTCTTTCTTCTACTTATTCAATTCTATTGCTGAGAGTTTCCAGGGCATTTCACATTTCTAAAGGTGTGTCCAATGTTTCCTGAATTTTTTATTGTTTTTTCTTTAAGCTATCTATTTCCTTGAAAATTTCTTCCTTCACTTCTTGTATCATATTTTGGATTTCCTTGCATTGGGCGTTGCCTTTCTCTGGTCCCTCCCTGATTAGCTTAATAACTAACCTTCTGAATTCTTTTTACAGATAAATCAGGGATTTATTTTTGGTTTGGATCCATTGCTGGTTAACTAGTATGTTTTTTTGGGAAGTGCTGAAGAGTTTTGTTTTGTCATATTACCCAGGTTGATTTTCTTCTTCCGTTTCCTTCGGGTAGGCTCTGTCAGAGGGAAGGTCTTAAACGAAAGTGTAACTGAAAGCTGTTGTTCAGATTACTTTGTCCCACAGGGTATTCCCTTTATGCAGTACTCTCCCCCCTTTTCCTATGGATGTGGCTTCCTATAAGCCAAACTGTAGTAATTGTTATATCTCTTCTGGGTCTGTCCACCCAGCGAATCTACCTGACTCTAGGCTGGTACTGGGAGTTGTTTGCACAGAGTCTTGTGATGTGAACTGTCTATGGGTCTCTCAACTGTAGACACCAATGCCTCTTCTGGTGGAGGTGGCAGGGTGTCCAATGGACTCCCTGAGGGTTCTTAGCCTCAGTGGTTTAATATTCTATTTTTGTGCTCGTTGGCCTCCTGCCGGGACATTGCGCTTTCCAGAGAGTATCAGCTGTGTTATTATGGGGAGGAACTGGAGGTGGGCGAAGTTTTAGATCTCCCAGAATTATATGCCCTTTGTTTTCCACCACCAGAGTGGGTACAGGAGGACCATCAGGTGGTAGTAGGGCTAGGTGTGTCTCAACTCAGGCTGTTCTTGGGTGGGTCTTGCTGTGGCTACTGTGGGGAATGGGGGTGAGATTCCCAGGTCACTAGAGTTGTGTACCTAGTGACATTATGGCTGCCTCTGCTGAGTCATGCAGGTTGTCAGGGAAGTGGGATAAAACCAGCAGTCACACGCCTCACCCAGCTCCCACGCAAACTGAAGGGCTGGTTTCCCACTGTGTCCCCCGCAACAGCCCCCAGACTATTTTCGCGTATAGAGCAATACAGGCTTGAACACCTGCCCCAGACTATTCACCTCCCAGCTGCTAAAGAAAGGGGCTTGTTTCTTCTCCCGCCTGTCACCTGTGTAGTCTGCCCACCCGATTTATGCCCTCCCCCGAGTTCTGGCCAGGAGGCTTCTCACCCAGTTCAAATTGTTATGAGGTTCAGCTAGAGATTGGCTTCTCCCTGTGTAGTTTTACCCCCTGCTGTTCTCCCATTGGATCCCTGTGTTGCCAGGCAGGAATGACCTGTTAGAGGACCCAGAGAGCTCCCAGGGCCTTTCTGCTTCTTCCTCTACTCCTGTATTTCACTTGGTTCTCCAAATTGACTCAGTTACAGGTAAAGTTAGAAACCTTCAGCTTCTCCAATGTGGGTGTGTGTTTGGGAGAGGAGGGTCTCCCTTTCCCAGTTCCACAGTTTGGGCACTCACAATTTTGGCTTGGTCTCCTGGGTCCTGCAGGAGCAGTCTGCTCCCTTCAGTGGGTCTGTGGGTCCTCTTGGGGTTGCTGGTTTGTTTTTACAGTTGATCTGGAGATAAAATTTACAGTGTGAGCCACCGCCCACCGCTCTATGCAGAGCCACAATCTGGTCCTGCCTCCTGTCTGCTGTGATCTGTTTTTGACTTTTGATAGTTTGATTATATGTGCCTCAGAGAGAACCTTTTTGGGTTGAATCTATTTGGAGATTTCTGAGCTGCTTGGATCTGGATGTCCATCTCTCTCCCAAGACTTAGAAAATGTTCATCTATTATTTTATTAAATCATTTTTCTATTTTTTTTCCTTTTTTGGAACTTTTGTAATGCAGACATTTGTTAATTTAATGGTGTTCCATGAGTTCTGTAGGCTTTTATTTCTTTTAATTTTTCCAGTCTGCCCAGATTATTCCAGAAAACTTGTCTTTAAATTCAGAAATTTTGTCTTCTCCTTGATCTAGTCTGTTTTTCAAGTCCTTTAATGTAGCTTTCATTTTATTCATTTATTATTTCAGCTATAAGATGTTCATTTGCTTTTTTTGACATCTATTTCTTTGTTCAATTTCTCATTCACATCATGCTACTTTTCCAATTTTGTTGAATTGTTAATGTATATTCTTTTGTATCTCATTGAATTCCATTTTTTAGGGGAAAAATCATTATTTTGAATTCTTTTTCTGGCATTTTGTGTATTTCCTTGTTTGGAGGGTCTGCTACTGGAGAATTATTTCATTCCTTTGGTGGTGTCATGTTTTCTTTCTTTTTCATGTTTCTTTTGTGCCTACATTGATATACATCTAGTGGAGTGGTAGCCTCTTTCAATTTTATGGATTAGGTTTTGTATAAAAATTTATTCCTATAGTTGGATCCTGAGTGTCTATTAAGTGAGATATGTTGGCATTAATTCTAATAGTGTAACCCCAATGCAGCTTCTTCACCTTTTATTCATGTTAGTGATGTTTATGAGTGCCTTAGGCTGCAGGAGTTGGTGACAACAATGGCATATATTTGCTGGGGGTTGCCCCATGAGGTTTTTGTCCTGGCTGGGGGTGAATGCACGCACAGGTGGTAAACTAGCTCAGGGACTGGTTTGCTAGTATCAGGGGTTTTTGCACTGTTTTTCAGGCCAGAAATGTGAGTACATTGAGTGAGTTGACCAGGTCAGGGACTGGCTTGCTAGGGTCAGGGCTGCCAGACAGTTATGCTGGCTGGGGGCATGGACCGTGGCTCATAACTGGCTCAGGGGCTAGTCCTTTGTGATTGGGTCCACTGGACTTTTTCTCTGGTTGAAGGCATTGGCCCATAGCTTCTGAGTTGGCTTGGGGTTTATCTACTGGGTGCTGGTCCACTAGTTTGTTTCTCTGACCAGGTGCATGTTTTGCCCATAATTACCACCTTAAACATTTTATGTTAAAAAACAGTCACATTCTGAGTTACTGAGGGTTAGTACTTCAACATAAAGTTTTGAAGGTAGGCAATTCTGGCCATAACCGTTGGCATCTGTGTTCGTCTGTTCTCACACTGCCATGAAGAAATACCTGAAACTGGGTAATTAATAAAGGAAAGAGGTGTAACTGATTCACAGTTCCACATTGTTGGGGAAGCCTTAGTAAGCTTGCAATCATAGTGGAAGACAAAGGAGAAGCAGGCACCTTCTTCACAGGGTGGCAGGACAGAGTGAGTGCAAGCAGGGGAAATGACAGATGCTTATAAAACCATCAGACCTTGTGAAACTCACTCACTATCATGAGAACAGCATGGGGGAAATCACCCCCATGACTCAATTATCTTCACCTGGTCCCAACTTGACACATGGGGATTATGGGGATTACAGTTCAAGGTGAGATTTGGGTGGGGACACAGAGCCAAGCCATGTCAGCATTATTTGGTGGTCTTTCTCATTCCTTTTGAGATTTTTAAATCATTTTATTGAGATATATTATACATATCATCTAATTTACCCATTTAAGGTATACAGTTTAATTGATTTTAGTAAATTCATGAACTTGTGCCTCCATCATCACAATCAACATTAGAACATTTTTGTTACTCCTAAAAGAGACTCTACAGTTCTCAACAAGTATTCCTGAATCCCTGAGTGTCCCTAGCCAAAGGCAACCACTAACTTACTTTCCATCTCTATAGATTTGCCTAATCTGTACATTTCATTCATATGGAATTATACAATATGTGGTGTTTTGTAACTAGTTTATTTCATTTAGCATAATGTTTTCAAAGTTTATGCATGTTTCAGGTGTATCAGTACTTCATTCATTTCATTGCTGAATAGTATTCTATTGTATGTATATACCAGATTTTATTTTATTTTTATATCCATGTTTTTGGGGGGAACAGGTAGTATTTGGTTACATGGATAAGTTCTTTATTGGTGATTTATGAGATTTTGTTGCATCCATAACCCAAGCAGTATACACTGAATTCAATTTGTAGTCTTTTATCCTTCTCCCCCTTCCCACCCTTTCCCCCCGAGTCCGTTGCATCATTCTTATGCCCTTGCATCCTCATAGCTTAGCTCCCACTTATGAGTGAGAACATACAATGGTTGGTTTTTCTATTCCTGAGTTACTTAACTTAGAATAATAGTCTCCAATCACGTCCAGGTTGCTGCAAATGCCGTTGACTTATTCCTTGTTATGGTTGAGTAGTATTCCATTATATATATATCTTATCTATCTCACAGTTTCTTTATCCACTCATTGACTCATGGGCATTTGGGCTGATTCCACATTTTTGCAATTGCGAATTGTGCTGCTATAAACGTGTGTGCAAGTATCTTTTTTGTATAATGACTTATTTTGCTCCAAGTAGGTACCCAGTAGTGGGGTTGCTGGAGCAAATGGTAGTTCTACTTTTAGTTCTTTAAGGAATCTCCACACTATTTTTCAGAGTGGCCGTACTCGTTTATGTTCCCACAAGCAGTGTAGAAGTGTTTCCTTTTCACAGCATCCACATCAACATTTATTTATTTATTTATTTATTTATTATGGTCCTTCTTGAAGGAGTAAGGTGATATTGCATTGTGCTTTTGATTTGCATTTCTACAATAATTAGCAATATTGAGCATTTCTTCATATGTGTGTTTGCCATTTGTATATCTTTTTCTAATAATTGTCTATTCATGTCCTTAGCACACTTTTTGATGGCATCGTTTTTTTTTTTTTTTCTTGCTAATATATTTGAGTTCCTTGTAGATTCTGGATATTGGTCCTTTGTCAGATGAATAGATTGTGAAGATTTTATCCCACTCTGTGGGTTGTTCTATTTACTCTGCTGACTGTTCCTTCTGCCATACAGAAGCTCTTTAGTCTAATTAAGTCTCACCTATTTATCTTTGTTTTTATTGCATTTGCTTTTGTATTCTTGGTCATAAAATCCTCACCTAAGCCAATGTCTAGAAGGGTTTTTCTAATGTTTTTTTCTGGAATTTTTATAGTTTCAGGTCTTAGATTTAAGTCCTTGATCCATCTGGAATTGATTTCTGTATGAGATTTTATTTATGAATTCATCACTTGATAAACATTTGCATAGTTTCCACATTTTTACTATTATAGATAATGCTGCTGTGAGCATTCATGTACAAGTTGCTGTGTGAATAAACCTGTGCTTTTAATTTTCTTCAATACATACCAAGAAATGGAATTGCTAGGTCACAAGGTAACTCTATATTTAACCATTTGAATAATTGACACAGTGTTTCACAAAGGGGCTGCACCATTTTACATTCCCAGCAGTAGTGTATGAGTGTTCCAGTTTTCTTTATACCCAACACCAAGTTTTATTATTATTTTTATTATAGTCATTCTACAGAGTATGAAGTGGTGGCTAATGATGTTGAGTATCTTTTTATATGCTTATTGGACATTTAAATATGTTCCATAGATAATTGTCTACTCAAAGTGTTTTCCTATTTAAAAAATTTCTAATGACACAGTAATTGTATATACTTATGGAATACAGTGTGATATTTCATTACTTGTATACATTGCGTGATAATCAAATCAGAGTATTTAACATATCCATCACCTCATACATTTGTTATCTTTGCCCATTTGTGTTGAATTATTTGTCTTTCTATGTTGAGTTTTCAAAGTTCTTTATATATTTTAATCGCAAGTTTTTTTTATCAGATATATGATTTTCAAAATTTTCTGTGTTCTGTGGGTTACCTTTTCAATTTCTTGATGGTGCCCTTTTAAACATAAACATATTTAATTTTGATTATGTGAAGTTTTTCTGTTTACTTTTTAGTTGTGCTGTTGGTGTCACATTTAAGAAACTATTCCTTAATGTAAGGACACAAAGATTTACACCTATATTTTCTTCTAAGAGTTTATTGTTTTATTTTCTATTACTGAAGTCTTTTGCATTTAGGTATTTGATCCATTTCGAGTTAAGTTTTGTGTGTCGTGTAAGGTATAGTTCCAAATTTATTATTTTGCATGTAAATATCCAATTGTCCCAGCATGCATATCAAAAGACTATTCTTTTTACCTTCAACAGTCTTTGTCCCTTTGCTGAAAGTCAACTGTTTTTAAGTGTAAGAGCTTACTTTTGGACTCTGTCAACTATATTCCACTGATTTATATGTCAAATCTTAAACCAGAATCACCATGTTTTGATTACTTTAACCTTGTAGCATGTTTTGAAATCAAGAAGTGTGAGTCCTCAAAATTTGTTTCTCTTTTTTGAAGTTGTTTTTGCTATACTGGCTCTTTTGAATTCTCACATGAATATTATTTTTAAACTTTATCAAGGTATAATGGATGTACAAAAGTTGCACATATTCAATTTCCCTTTTTTCCTTGTCTGGTTTTGAAATCTGGGTAATATTAAACTCATGGAAAGAGTTAGGAAGTGCTCTCAAGTGGAGATTTTCTTTGTTCTTGGTTTCACAGGTGGTATTTTATTGTATCCTGAACTTTTTGTTTATTATGATTTGAGACTCTGTATTGTATTTAATTATTGCTTTTTATTTCAGTCATTTACCTTGATAATGTATATCACACAAGTCGAAGTGAAAGTGGATGTTTAGCTTTCTGCTGGGCCTCACTGCTACCATACTAACAAACGCAGAGCTTGAACTTCCACCACCTTTCCCTGTCTCATTGTCAGGCAGTGGTGGTTGAAATTCAGTTTCCTTCTTGGCCCTGCTTACACCTTTCAGCAAAATTAGATCACTGACTCATATGTTTCTGTTTGAGAGCATGAAATTCATCTCCATACTGTGCTCCCACTGATAGGAGGGAAGAGGAGAGTAGGAGGGAGGTGAAAGGTCAACTACCACAAACTTGCACGACCTCTTTCTGCCCCAGTGACACTCACTAAGTTGGATGGAGTTAAATATTAGCTCTCTGCTATGCCCTACTAACACTGTGTGGGGTGGACAGGAAGTAAAGTACTGATGAACGTTGCCTAGCCCTACCTTATTGTGTCTTGTTGTTGGCAGCTGGGAGTGGAAGTTCAGCTTTTCCTTGGTCCTTGCTGATATGGATATTGGGGGAGACAGAGTGTCATTGAATAGAGTGTCACCTCACATTACCTCATTCTGCCCTGTTACTGCATGGTGGAGGGAGAAGACAGAAAATCAAGATTCCCCTGGGTCCTGCTGATACAGGGGTAAGGATGGGGAGAGAGTGCTGACTGGTACCTGCCCACACTACTTTGCTCTGTTTCATTGCTGCTGAGTGGAGATTGAAATTCAGCACCACCAACACTTGGACATTCCTGATACAACCCCTGCAAAAGCAGAGAGCTAACTCACACTACCTTTCAGTGGTTATAGGTAGAATTTTAGCTCCTTGCTAAGCTCTGCTCATAATACATTGGCAAGGAAAGTGCAATGCTAACAAGCACTACTTGGTACCACCTTGTTTTGTCTCTTTGCCACCTGATGGGTACAGGAGTTCAGCTCCCTGCTAGGGCCTGCTGTAAATGGCAGGGGTGAGGGTGGGGGAGTGAGTGGAAGCAATTTTTCTTCTGTTATTTGGCTGGAGAGGCAGATATATATTTAAGTTGTCTCTTCTGCTATGCCACCCTTATCCCAATCCTTTGGCTACAAGAGCAGGATTTTCCTGAGGCTTATTTTGTATGTGCCTATTGCATGATTTAGGTTGCAGGCTTACAGTGCCCCATCCGGGATATATGAGAGCCTAAAAGGAAACTCAGGGAGCTCTCATTGCATTGTTCCTCAAGTCCTGAAGACCCTGGGCAGCTTGCCTTTTTTCAAACTTTAGTCTTTTTTTGTTTGTTATATTATATCCAGGGTTTTTTTTTGTTGTTGTTGTTGTTGTTGTTGAAGGAGAATAGTGAGAAATGAGATGACTATTCCATCTTGGCCAGAAATGGAAGTCAGAAATCTGTGTTTTAACAAGCCCTGCAGGTGATTCTAATGTGTGCCTCAGTTTGGAAACCATAGGTTTTGCATAGTCTCCCGACCTGTCATTTTTCACATGATGCCAATTGCAGTTTGATTTAGAACCATGGAATATCAATGTTGGGTGAAACTGTGAAAGACTTCTTTCTGCAAACTAAACAGGTGTTCCTGAAGACACAGGTTAACTACATCTAGTGATAGAAATCTCACTTGCTACCAAGTGACCAAGTGAGCCCATTCCAAGTGAACCTTTGGCCGGTTCTTTTAGAAAGTTCTGCTTAGTTCTGAGCTGAAAACTGTGTCTATGCAGTTTATATCCATTCATCCCCGCTTTGACCATCTGTCAGGCTTAAGATCTTCAGAGCTCTGAAGACAGAGACTAAATTCCCCTAAGTCTTCTCCAAGCCAAATTTCCCCAGCTCAAGGGAACTGGTTTCTGACTTCCTCCTCAGCTCGGTGACCTCCCTGTGGATATATTTCTGTTTCTCTGTATTCCCCCATTAATTATGGGACCTAGGTTGAGTCTGAACAGAGTATCATCTTTTTGGTTCTGGGTAAATATTCTCTGAGGTGTACTTCACTGAATACTGGTCAAGTAAAATATTCTGTAAAGAAAAATTTCTATGTTCAAATAAGTTTGGGAAACACTACCTGCCTTAATCCCTTCTTGGAGAGCCACAATGAACAGTAGTGTTTTAGAGAATTGAGAAGTCCTTCAGTAAAGAAAGCGTTTCCCAAATGTATTTAAATACAGAGCTTTTTTTCACATAAACTCTTATTAATGCATATAAAAGACTTTGAGAATTTTTTTTAACATACACAATATGTGGTTTTAAAATTCTTTATTCTTTAAAATAAATATGCACTATTTTACTATTTTTAGACTGAATACTATGAATATTTAAACATTATTTAGTTATGTTTCTATTTATACAGTTTGAAATACATTTCCTTCGTTAGCCGCATTTTTCCACTGACTCATACTAAATTTGCAGGTAAGTAAATTCCCTAACATTTGTTTATAGATGCCAATACTAAGCACATTTCCTTTCTTTGCTGCCATTGATTTGTTATAATTGTTGTTTGTTTGTTTTTGTATTTAGAAACAAGTGCATAACCTTACATGTATATTCCAATTAATCTTCTCCTTCTTGGTTTTGGCCCAGCATCCCAGCATCTCCAGATCCTTTTTGTATGCTTAATCCTATTCAAAGTCCTGGTTCCACAATGAATTTTGCAAAGTGGGTGCTTAATAAATGTGGCTTAACTGACTGAGCTGAGATAGTCTGTGGAAGAGTTTCATGCCCATCACTGCTGAGATGAGTTCAGCAAGCTCCTTTATTGGGTATAGCAAGTCTTTGCTGATAATGATCATCAGGTGTAGATCTCTAGCTGGTTAGGAACAGCCTCTCTGGAGCCTGGAAGGTGGAATGAGCAAACTTCTTAAGACCCATGCCAAGCCAAAGTTTCCGCAAGATTGAAACCAAAATATAGAATAATGATAACAGCAATAACATTCTAAGCCCTTATATTTGCATGGCATTTTATAATTTTCAAAGCATTTTCACATTACTCTTTAATTTGATCCTAATAACAACCAGCTCAACAGACAGTATAGGTTACAATTCGACTGAACACTGACTGGTACCACTTCTTGAATACTCAGATTAGAGAAGTCCACTGTGGAAAATTTGGATTAATCCCCTATCTTTGTGTAAGACCCCCTCAGCCATACAAATATAGGCATAGTGTAGCAGTTTTTAACATCAAATTTGTTTCAATTAAGGATTTTTCTTTTACCTAATAATGACTATGTAGTACTACCTTTGAGACTGACTGCATCTATTTGCATCACCCCTTCCAGTTCATATTTGTGATATGAGCCCTTCCCCTTTCTCTGATCTTAGATTGCAAATTCATCTTTAATGTGAATTCTAGACTAACTCCCTATATAACTCAAAGTTATGTAGGTATATTGAGTATATAAATATCTTTTTGAACTTCTGTTTCTTCATGTCTAATGTCACTGGCATTTGGAGCAGGAAGAGCTGACCTATCTCTAGGACCATGGATGTTCATGCTGGGATTATCAGGGAGAGAGAGGGACTGACAAGGCAAGAGTCTGAGCATTTCCGTGACCTACTTAAACCAGAGTAGCAATGAATTTTCTACCTAGTTTAAAAGCAAGGTTTCTACTTCTTGAAAATAATGATCAACAAAACTCCTCAAAATCTGGACTAATTTTAGAAATCCTTTTTAACTTTGATCTTTTATGGTTTTGTGAGCTAGAATCCAAGGTGAACAGTAGCAGAGTAGAAGTAAAATAGGCTTGCTAATAGATAAATAGATAAATAAATAAATAAATAAACTTTTATTCTAGGTTCAGGGGTACATGTGCATGTTTGTTTCAAGGGTATATTGCACGATGCTGAGGTTTCTAGCATGAATGAATCTGCCTTAAAATGGGCTTTCTTATCTATGGAGCCTGGATTTGTACACTGTCATTAGAACTCTGGGTATGTCTGTCTAGTAACAAAGCCCTCTCTTCTTTTTCTCCCTCTATGTTGTCTACTTGGATTCCTTTTTCCATTCTAGAATATCACTGTAACGTGAAGGCGCCTGCTCACACAAGTTGGTAAAGCTTTGGGGCGTTGAGGAAGAATGATTTCAGTAACAAAAATAGTCCAAATGGCTGCCTTACAGATTTTGGCTGGGGCACATGGAATTTACATTTATTCCACTGGGTGGGGACATTTAACTACTTTTCATGTGACATAGAGTATCGCTGGTGGTATTTACCTTAGCATACAACCTAAATAAATTGTGGATGAGAGGAGAAAGGCTGGAAGGAGGGAAGAATAATGTTGATGAGAACTAAGCATGCTCTTCTTACTACCAGGGAGGCCTGAATCATCAGCAAATTTAATAAAATAGAGATTTTTAAAAATTACTTTACTAAGTTCTGAAATACATGTACAGAATGTGCAGGTTTGTTACATAGGCTTACATGTTCCATAGTGGTTTGCTGCATGTGTCAACCCGTCACCTAGGTTTTAAGCCCTGAATGCATTAGGTATTTGTCTTAACGCTCTCCCTTCCCTTGCCGCATAACCCCCAACAGGCCCTGGTGTGATGTTTTCCTCCCTGTGTCCGTGTGTTCTCATTGTTCAACTCCCACTTATGAGGGAGCACATGTGTTGTTTGGCTTTCTGTTCCTGTGTAATTTTACCAGGAATGATAGCTTCCAGCTCCATCCAGGTCCCTGCAAAGGACATGAACTCATTCTTTTTTATGGCCACATAGTATTCCATAGTGTATATGTGCCACATTTTCTTTATCCAGGCTATCATTGATGGGCTTTTGGGTTGGTTCCAAGTCTTTGCTAGTGTGAATAGTGCTGCAATAAACATACGTGTGCATGTGTCTTTATAGTAGAATGTTTTGTAATCCTTTAGCTATATACCCAATAATGGATTACTGGGTCAAGTGGTATTTCTGGTTCTAGATCCCTGAGGGATCACTACACTGTCTTCCACAATGGTTGAACTAATTTACACTCCCACCACCAGTGTAAAAGTGTTCCTATCTCTCCACAGCCTTGCCAGCATCTGTTGTTTCTTGACTTTTTAATGATCATTATTCTAACTGGAGTGACATGTTATCTCATTGTGGTGTCAATTTGTGGTGTCAAAAAAGAATGAACTCATTCTTTTTTATGGCTGCATAGTATTCCATAGCGTATATGTGCCACATTTTCTTTATCCAGTCTATCATTGATGGGTTTTTGGGTTGGTTCCAAGTCTCTCTGACGACCAGTGATGATGAGCTTTTTTTCATATGTTTGTTGGCTGCATGAATGTCTTCTCTTCAGAAGTGTCTGTTCATATCTTTCACCCACTTTTTGATGGGTTCGTTTGTCTTTTTCTTGTAAATTTTTTAAAATTCTGTGTAGATTCTGGAAATTAGACTTTGTCAGATGGATAGATTGCAATTTTTTTTTTCCTTTTTGTAGGTTGCCTGTTCGCTCTAATGATAGTTTCTTTTGCCGTGCAGAAGCTCTTTAGTTTGATTAGATCCCATTTTTCAATTTTGGCTTCTGTTGCAATTGCTTTTGGTGTTTTAGTCATGAAGTCTTTGCCTATACCTATGTCCTGAATGGAATTGCCTAGGCTTTCTTCTAGGGTTTCTATCGTTTTGGGTTTTACATTCAAGTCTTTAATACATCTTGAGTCAATTTTTGTATCAGGTATAAGGAAGTGGTCCAGTTTCAGTTTTCTGCATATGCCTAGTCAGTTTTCCAAGCATCATTTATTAACTGTGGAATCCTTTCCCCATTGATTGTTTTTGTCAAGTTTGTTAAAGATCAGATGGTTGTAGATGTGTGGTGTTGTTTCTGGGGTCTCTGTTCTGTTTCATTTGCTGTATATATCTGTTTTGGTATCAATACCATGCTGTTTTGGTTACTGTAACCTTTTAGTATAGTTTGAAGATAGGTACCATGATGCTTCCAGCTTTGTTCTATTTGCTTAGGATAGTCTTGGCTATCTGGGCTCTCTTTTGGTTCCATATGAAATTTAAAGTAGTTTTTTTCTAATTCTGCGAAGAAAGTCAATGTAGCTTGATGGGAATAGTCTTAAATCTAAAAATTACTTTGGGCAGTATGGCTATTTTCACGAAATTGATTCTTCCTATCCATGAGCATGAAAAAAGTTTTTTCCATTTGTTTGTGTCCCCTGTTATTTTATTGAGCAGTGGTTTGAGGTTCTCCTTGAAGAGGTCCTTCAAGTCCCTTGTAAGTTGTTTTCCTGGTATTTTATTCTCTTTGTAGCAATTGTGAATGGGAGTTAACTCATTATTTGGTTCCCTGCTTATCTATTTTTGGGATATAGGAATGCTTGTAATTTTCGCACATTGATTTTGTATCCTGAGACTTTGCTGAAGTTGCTTATCAGCGTAAGAAGTTTACGAGCTGAGATGATGTGGTTTTCTAAATATACAAGTATGTCATCTGCAAACAGAGACAATTTTACTTCCTTTCTTCCTATTTGAATACGCTTTATTTCTTTCTCTTGCCTGATTGCCCTAGCCAGAACTTCCAATACAATGTTGAATAGGAGTGGAGAGAAAGGGCATCCTTGTCTTGTGCCAGTTTTCAAAAGGATGTCTTCCCGCTTTTGCCCATTTAGTATGGTATAAGCTATGGGTTTGCCAAAAATAGTCCTTATTATTTTGAGATATGTTTCATGAATACCTAGTTTATAGAGAGTTTTTAGCATGAAGGGGTGTTGAATTTTATCAAAGGCATTCTCTGCATCTATTGAGATAATCATGTGGTTTTTGTCATTGGTCCTGTTTATGTGATGGATTACGTTTATTGATTTGTGTATGTTGAACCAGCCTTGCATCCCAGGGATGAAGTCTACTTAATCGTGGTGCATAAGTTTTGGATGTGTTGCTGGATTTGATTTGCCAGTATTTTATCGAGATTATTTGCATCCATGTTCATCAAGGATATTGTCCTGAAATTTTCTTGTTTTGTTGTGTCTCTGCCAGGTTGTGGTATCAGGATGATGCTGGCCTCATAAAATGAGTTAGGGCAGATGCCTTATTTTTCTATTGTTTGGAATAATTTCAGAAGGAATGGTACCAACTCTTCTTTGTGTCTCTGGTAGAATTCAGCTGTACATATGTCTGGTCCTTGTTTTTTTTTTTTTATGTTTGGTAGGCTGTCAATTACTGCATCAATTTCAGAACTTGTTAGTGTTCTATTCAGGGATTCGGCTTCTTTCTGGTTTAGTCTTGGGAGGGTGTATATGTCTAGTAATTTATCCATGTCTTCTATATTTTCTACTTTATTTGCATAGAGGTGTTTAAAGTATTCTCTGATGGTAGTTTATTTCTTGGGGTCAGTGGTGATATCCCTTCATCATTTTTTATTGTGTCTATTTGATTGTTTTCTGTTTTCTTATTTATTAGTCCAGCTAGTGGTCCACCTATTTTGTTAATCTTTTAAAAAAACCAGCTTATGGATTCATTGACTTTTGAAGGGACTTTAGTGTCTCTGTCTCCTTCAGTTCTGCTCTGATCTTAGTTATATTTTTGTCTTCTGCTAGCTTTTGAATTTGTTTGCTCTTGCTTCTCTAGCACTTTTAATTGTGATGTTAGGGTGTCGATTTTAGATCTTTCCTGGTTTCTGTTGTGGTCATTTAGTGCTATAAATTTCCGTCTTAACACTGCTTTAGCTGTGTCCCAGAGATTCTGGTATATTGTCTCTTTGTTCTCATTGATTTCAAATAACTTATTTATTTATGCCTTAATTTCATTGTTTACCCAGTAGTCATTCAGGAGCAGGTTGTTCAATTTACATGTAGTTGTATGGTTTTGAGTAAGTTTCTTAATTCTGCAGTCTAATTTCATTGCACTGTGGTCTGAGAGACTGTTATGATTTCGTTTCTTTTGCATCTGCTGAGAAGTGTTTTACTTTTAATTATGTGGTTGATTTTAGAATACATGCCATGTGGCACTGAGAAGAATGTATATTCTGTTGATTTGGGGTGGAGATTTCTGTAGATATCTATTAGTTCCACTTACTCTAGAACTGAGTTCAAGCCCTGAATATCTTTGTTGATTTTCTGTCTCATTAATCTGTCTAATATTGACAGTGGGGTGTTGAAGTCTCCCACTACTATTGTGTGGGAGTTTAAGTCTCTTTGTAGGTCTCTAATAACTTGTTTTATGAATCTGGGTGCTTCTGTTTTCAGTGCATATATATTCAGGATAGTTAGCTCTTCTTGTTGCATTGATCCCTTTACCATTATGAAGCAGGGCATTGTCTTTTTCGATCTTTGTTAGTTTAAAGTCTGTTTTATCAGAGATTAGGATTGTAACATCTGCTTTTTTTTTCTTTTCATTTGCTTTGTAAATATTCCTCCATCCCTTTATTTTGAGCCTATGTGTGTCTTTGCACGTGAGATGGGTCTCCTGCATACAGCACATCAATGTGTCTTGACTGTCTATCCAACTTGCCAGTCTGTGTCTTTAATTGGGGCATTTACCTCATTTAAATTGAAGGTCAATATTGTTATCTGTGAATTTGATTCCGTCATCATCATGCTAGCTGGTTGTTTTGCATATTAGTTGATGCAGTTTCTTTATAGTGTCATTGGTCTTTATATATTGGTGTGTTTTTGCAGTTACTGGTACTGGTTTTTCCTTTCCACATTTAGTGCTTCCTTCAGGATCTCTTGTAAGGTCAGCCTGATGGTGACAAAATTCCTCAGCATATGTTTGTCTGGAAGGAATTTTATTTCACCTTCTCTTATGAAGCTTAGTTTGGCTGCATATGAAATTCTGGATTGAAAATTCTTTTCTTCAAGAATGTTGAATATTGGCCCCCACTCTCTTCTGGCTTGTAAGGTTTCTGCAGAGAGGTCAGCTGTTAGTCTGATGGACTTCCCTTTGTAGGTAATCTGACCTTTCTCTCTGGCTGCCCTTAACATTTTTTTTCTTCATTTCAACCTGGAGAATTTGACGATTATATTTCTTGGGGTTGCTCTTCTTGAGGAGTACCTTATGGTGTTCTCTATATTTCCTGAATTGGAATGTTGGCCTGTCTTGCTAGATTGGGGAAGTTCTCCTACATAATATTCTGAAGTGTGTTTTCCAACTTGGTTTCCATTCTTCTTGTCACTTTCAGGTACACCAATCAATTGTAAGTTTGGTCTTTTCACACAGTCCCATATTTCTTGGAGGCTTTGTTTGTTCCTTTTCATTCTTTTTTCTTTAAACTTGTCTTCACACTTTGTTTCAGTAAGTTGATTTTCAATTTCTGATATCCTTTCTTCCGTTTGACCGATTCTGGTATTGATACTTGTGTATGCTTCACGAAGTTCTCGTGTTGTGTTTTTCAGCTCCATCAGGTCATTTATGTTTCTCTCTGGACTCTATTCTGGTTAGTAATTCCTGTTACCTTTTATCAAGGTTCTTAGCTTCTTTGCATTGGGTTCCAACATGCTCCTTTAGCTCAGAAGAGTTTGTTATTACCCATATTCTGATGCCTGCTTCTGTCAATTCATCAATCTCATTCTCCATCCAGGTTTTTTTTTTTCCCCCCCTTTTTTGGAGAGGAGTTGTGATCATTTGGAGGAGAAGAAGCATTCCAGTTTTTGAAATTTTGAGTGTTTTTGCACTGTTTTTTCCTCATCTTCATGGATTTATCTACCTTTTGTCTTTGAGGATGATGGCCTTTGCATGGTTTTTTGTTTGTTTGTTTGTTTGTTTGTTTTAATGTCCTTTTTGTTGATGTTGATGTTATTGCTTACTGGTTGTTAGTTTTCCTTCTAACAGTCAGGCCCTTCTTCTGCAGGTCTGCTGCAGTTTGCTGGAGTTCCACTCCAGACCCTTTTCACCTGGGTATCACAAGTGGGGACTGCAGAACAAAAAAGATTGCTTCCTGCTACTTTCTCTGGAAGCTTTGTCCCAGAGGGGTACTGGCCTGATGCCAGCTGGAGCTCTCTGGTATGAGGTGTCTGTCGACCCCTCTTGGGAAGTGTCTCCCAGTCAGGAGGCACAGGTGTCAGGGACCCACTTGAGGAGGCTCTCTTTCCCTCAGCAGAGTTGGTGTGCTTGTGCTGGGAGAATCTCTCTTGTCAGTATCAGCTGCTTTCTTCAGAGCCGGCAGGCAGGAATGACTAAATTTACTGAAGCTGTGACCACAGCCGCCCCTTCCCCTAGGTGCCTTATCCCAGGGAGAATGGGGTTTTGTCTGTGAGCCCCTGACCAGGCCTGTTACCTTTCCTTTAGAGATGCCATGCCTAGTTAGGATGAATCTAGAGAAACAGCCTGGCCACAGCCATTTTGCTGCACCTAGTTCAGACCTCCCAGCCTCCTTAGCACTGTCAGAGGAAAACTGCCTACTAAAGCCTCAGTAATGGCAGACAACCTGAGATATTTTTATTGTTGTTCTCTTGATTCTGCCAGAAATAGAACCTCATTTAGATCTTAGAAGTCAGGAGGAAATATAGTCTAATAGAAATGGGCCAACAGGGCTTGAACCAGGATACAACAGGAAATGTATTGCTTTTATAATTTGCTGAAGGGAAGACAATGTTGGGAATGGACCTGGCTTTAAGGTGTCTAGTGAATGTAAATTTACCCTGGCTTAAAATTGTTAAGGGCAAGTTCCTAAATGTTTGTTACTGAGATGAGGACCATATGTCCTCTCTAGCATGGTACAAAAGATACTGGGAAGCTGTAGGCTCCTAACGCTTTCCTAAACTTCTCACACCCTACCTACTATGCCTAAAGTTCATACAGTTTGTCTTATCACCATAACTCCACAAGCTCACTCTTAAAGGCACTGAATATAAGAAGCACTATCTACAAACATTTTAAGGAATATCTTGGAGGGAATGAGTAAGGTCTGTTAGCTAGCCAGTAAGGGGTAGGCACTGGATCTTGGATAACATAATGGTTTTCGGAGAATAATTTTCTTCCTGGGGTGCAAAAACTTTACTTTCCCTGCAACTGATTTGAATGTAGATAGATGTTTGCTCCTGGAAGCTCACGGAGACAGATTTTAGCATGATATAATAAATAATTTTCAATGTGGGATATCATATTAAAGAAGGCCACAAATTATTTTATATTCCTTCCACTGAGAGACGCTGTCTGTGTCCCTTTTCTTTGGCTCTGGGTAGGCTCTGTGAATTCTTTTTTTTTTAATTATTATACTCTAAGTTCTAGGGTCCATGTGCATAACGTGCACGTTTGTTACATATGTATACTTGTGCCATGTTGCTGTGCTGCACCCATCAACTCGTCATTTACATCAGGTATAAATACTATGCAATCCCTCCTCCCTCCCCCCTCCCCATAATAGGCCACGGTGTGTGATGTCCCCCTTCCCGAGTCCAAGTGATCTCATTGTTCAGTTCCCACCTATGAGTGAGAACATGCGGTGTTTGGTTTTCTGTTCTTG
>NW_012101275.1:409729-431660 GCF_000951045.1 Mandrillus leucophaeus | reverse complement strand
TAGTTTTCCTTCTAACAGTCAG
Organism: Mandrillus leucophaeus; assembly: GCF_000951045.1. Taxonomy (NCBI): domain Eukaryota; kingdom Metazoa; phylum Chordata; class Mammalia; order Primates; family Cercopithecidae; genus Mandrillus; species Mandrillus leucophaeus. The sequence continues at coordinate 431,638 of NW_012101275.1, read as the reverse complement.
GACCCTCAGCTGTAGGTCTGTCGGAGATCGCTTGAGGTCCACTCTAGACCCTGTTTGCCTGGGTATCAGCAGCAGAGGCTGCAGAAGATAGAATATTGCTGAACAGCGAGTGTACCTGTCTGATTCTTACTTTGGAAGTTTCCTCTCAGGGGTGTACTCCACCTTGTGAGATGTGGGGTGTCAGACTGCCCCTAGTGGGGAATGTCTCCCAGTTAGGCTACTCAGGGGTCAGGGACCCACTTGAGCAGGCAGTCTGTCCCTTCTCAGATCTCAACCTCCGTGTTGGGAGATCCACTGCTCTCTTCAAAGCTGTCAGACAGAGTCGTTTGCGTCTGCAGACGTTTTTGCTGCTTTTTGTTGGTGTTTCTTAGCTGTGACCTGTCCCCAGAGAAGGAGTCTACAGAGACAGGCAGGTTTCCTTGAGCTGCTGTGAGCTCCACCCAGTTCGAGTTTCCCAGCGGCTTTGTTTACCTACTTAATCCTCAGCAATGGTGGGCGCCCCTCCCCCAACCTGGCTGCTGCCTTGTGGTTAGATCGCAGACTGCTGTGCTCTGTGGGCATGGGACCCTCCCGGCCAGGTGTGGGCTATAATCTCCTGATGTGCCTGTTTGCTTAAAGCGCAGTATTGGGGTGGGAGTTACCCGATTTTCCAGGTGTTGTGTGTCTCAGTTCCCCTGGCTAGGAAAAGGGATTCCCTTCCCCCTTGCGCTTCCCAGGCGAGGCGATGCCTCGCCCTGCTTCAGCTCTGGCTGGTCGGGCTGCTGCAGTTGACCAGCACCGATTGTCCAGCACTCCCTAGTGAAATGAACCCAGTACCTCAGTTGAAAATGCAGAAATCACCAGTCTTCTGTGTCGTTGCTGCTGGGAGTTGGAGACTGGAGCTGTTCCTATTTGGCCATCTTGCTCCGCCCCCCGGAGTTTGATTATTAAATGCCTGGAGGTAATCCTCTTTGGGTTAAATTTGCTTGTTATTCTGTAACCTTCTTCTACTTGGATATTGATATCTTTCTCTAGGTTTGGGAAGTTCCCTGTTATTATCCCTTTGAGTAAACTTTCTATCCTATCTCTTCTCCTACTTTCCCTTTAAGGCCAATAACTCTGAGATTTGCCCTTTTGAAGATATTTTATAGATCCTGTAGGCATGCTTCATCTTTTTATTCTCTTCTATTTTGTGTCCTCTGTGTATTTTCAAATAGTCCATCTTCAAGCTTACTAAATCTTTCTTCTTCTTGTTCAATTCTGCTATTAAAGGGCTCTGATGCTTTCTTCCGTATGCCAGTTGCTTTGTTCAGGTCCAGACTTTCTGCTTCATTATTTTTAATTAGTTTAATCTCTTTGTTAAATTTGTCTTATAGAATTCTGAATTTGTTCTCAGTGTTATATTGAATTTCTTTGAGTTTTCTCAACCCAGCTGTTTTGATTTCTCTGTGTGAAGAGTCCCATGTCTTTATTTCTCCAGGATTGGTCCTTGTTGCCTTACTTAGTTCAATTTGTAGGGTCATGTTTTCCTGAGTAGTGTTGATGCTAGTTGATGTCCTTTGGTGTTTGGCCATTAAACAGTTAGGTATTTGTTGTAGTCTTCACTATGTGGGGTTTTTGTAGCCATATTTCTTGGGAAGGTTTTTCAGGTATTTGAAAGAACTTTGATATTGTTATCTAAATGGTATATGCTTTACAGGGGTACCCCAAGCCCTGTAATACTGTGATTCTTCCAGGTTTGTAGAGGTACTGCCTTGATAGTCTTGGAAAAGATCTGCGATAATTCTCTGGATTACCAGACAGAGACAGTTGTTCACTTCCCTTACTTCCTCCCAAACATACAGAGTCTGTCTCTGTTCTGAACCACCTAAAACTGGGGTGGAGTGATACAAATAGCCCTGTGGCCACCACCTCTATGACTGCACAGGGTCAGACCTGAAGCCAGCACATCACTGGGTCTTGCCCAAGGCCTGCTGTGACCATTTCCTGGCTACTGCCTATGTTCACTCAGTGCCCAGCTTCTCTACCCCGCTATGACTGTGCTGGAGCCTAAGGTGCAAAACAAAGTCCCCTTTACATTTTCCTCTGTTTTTCTCAAACAGAAGGCATTTCACCCCATAGCCACAACATCTAGTAATGTCCTGAGTTTCACCTGAAGCCAGCAAGTCTCAGAGGCTAACCCAAGACCCTGGATGTAGGACATGGGTATCGGTTCTGATTAAGACCGAAGGGCTCTTCAATTAGCAGATGATGAATGCTGTCATGACTGGGCCCTTTTCTTCAAGGCAGCAGATTTCCTTAAGGCCCAAAGTGTGTCTCAAAATGTTGTCATGGAGCTAGATCCTGGAACAGGGACCTCATGACTCTGGCCAGTGCCCTTTCTTCCTGTGGCTGAGCTGGTATCCGGTATCCTAGATGCAAGAAAGTCCTCTGCACGTTTTCCTTTCTTCTTCTCAAGTAGAATGAAGGAGTCTCTTTTGGAACTGAGCTGTGAAGCCTGGGGTTGAGGATGGGTGATGCCAGCACGCCCTTGGCTGCCCCAGCTGGTGTCTCAGTGTGTTGCATGCTCTCTTATTCCACAGTCTCTTGGCCTAGTTCAGCACTCTCTCCTCCCACATTCTGGGCATTCTATACTTATTAATACAGCTTAAGGTGGTGTTAATATTTGGAGCACCCCATTCTCCATACTCACAAGGCCTTGCAAACATCTACCCCTTCCTTTAAGCATTTTTTCACTTTAGACCCTGAGTTTCATCTTATGTAAATATGTTGTGGTAAGATGAATAAAGACCCCCAAGATGTCCACATCCTGATTCCCTAGAACTGTGAACATGTTACTTTATGTGGCAAAAAGCACTTTATATATGTGATTAATTTAAGGATCTCAAAATGGGAAGATTTTCCTGCAATGTCTGGATAACCTTGGTGTAATCACAATGGTCCTTATAAGAGGGAGATAAGAATGTCAGAGTGGGAGAGAGATTTGAATATTCCATGCTGCTGGCCTTGAAGATTAAGCAAGGGGGCCATGAGCCAAGGAATGTAGATGACCTCCTGAAGCTGGGAAAATAAATTGATTCACCCCTAGAAACTCCAGAAAATAACTGGGCCCTACCAACCCCTTGATTTTAGTTCAGTGAGATCTCTGTTGGACTTCTGCCCTCTAGAACTATAAGGTAATATATTGTTATTGTTTGTTTTATTATTTACTAAGTTTATGATTATTTGCTAAAGCAGCAAGACACAACTAATACAAATCAACAGTTTTGTAGAAACTTTAAAATGACAGAGCATTCTAGAATGGAAGACTAGAGCATCTAGTTCAACCAGTGAGGACACAAGGATTCAGGGAGGGAAACATACTTATCCAGAGTCACGTAGCAAGTTACTAGTAGGATTGGGACTAGAATCTAGGTTTCCTGCTTTTTGGGGTAGGGTGATTTTCCCCACCTGTTAGCTACCTCTCATAGTATAAGACATAACTTCTAGAGAATGAACTGTGGTAAAGAGAAGGGAAAGAAGTAGTCTGAGGTGCCAGAGTGAGTCAGAGTCAGAGCCAAACCTCTGATCCAAGTCTCTAGATTCTTGTGTCTCTCCATTATACCACATTGTTGCTAGTCTTCGGTTCAAGCATATGTCTTATTTCCTTTCATTATTTGCAGCCATTTTTCTCCTCTTAGCTTCATTTACCTATGTAGTTCTGAAATAGTGACAGGAGTTGAGAAGGAGTGAGGGTAAAAATCCCTTATCTGGTTAATGTGCCAGCACAGCTTTTCTTGGTGGCAGAGCACTTGACACTTGGAAACATTTCATTTTGCAGCCAACTTTTGTAAAAGCCTATTTTGTGTTGGCTTTGTTTAATAGGAAAATTAAAAAAAAAAAATTCCAAAGTTTTCCTTAGCACATTTTGCCTGTAGGGAATTAATGCAAATTATTGTGCTCTTTGCTGTTGTTCTAAGCTACTAGCTTTTGGGAAACTCGGGGATGGGAACCTGAGATGGGATAATGAACATGTTCAAATAGTGCAGAGATTGTGAAAGAGTACAGGACTAATAAGCTTTCTTTGGAGGATTCTGTCACAGACTCCGGAGTCAGACAGACCTAAGTTCAAATCCTAATTCTATGACACATTAGGTGTGTCAATTTTAGCAAATATCTTCACTCATTTGTAAAGTAGGGATAGCAATGGCATTGACTTTTTGTAATTGTTGAAAGGATTAAATAAGATATTGAACATAAAAAATGTAGTAGAATATTTGACACAGAGGAAGCTCTCAAGTAATGGTACCTACTGTTTTGCTCTTGTTGTTTTCACATTGCAGAAATGACGAAGTCTGAGATATGCAGAGCAAGCTAACAAGGCAAACAAAGCCATCCAGTTCTTTTCCAGATCCAGCAATTTCTCAGTGCTCTGGGCTTGGTAGGCCTCTGGGCTCAGTAAATATTCATTCCCAAGGTCAGCCCAGAGCCAGAAGTTAAAGTAGGTAAGGAGAACTCGGGAATCTTAGGATCAAATCTGATATTTTCCCTGACTTCCTCAGTGACCATGACCAAAAGACTGCCTTCCCAAGGCTTCAATAGCGTCATCTACAAAAGGGGAGGAGGACAGATTTGATTATCAATTCATTCACTCATTTATTATCTAGCATATCTAACCACTGATACTTATATCCTGGCTTAAAACATATAGGCAATGAAAAACACTTTGTCAGGTCAGTGAAATGGTCTAATTTATATTTTCCAGATAAAGCATGCTTGGTAATGTGGAAAATGGTTTGAAAGGGGAGAAAAGAGGGCAGAAAGACCTTTTCAGAAGTTGGTGTGATGTTCCATGCAAGTAATGGTGAGGACTTGAATTGGGGTAGAAGCAGGACCATACAATAGCCTGCTAACAACTGTGTAAACACTGAACCACAACAGCACTGGACCAAGTGGTTGATTCCCCAAGAGGCATTTTCAGATGGGTTGACTTTATTGTGTCTGTTTTTATATAGTACCATGTCACTTTTGCACATTTCAAAAATCATGTCAGTGGTGTGACACACATTGGAAGGTCTGGTCTCAGGAGTGTAAAAAGCATGGAGCACTTCAGCTTGCAACTAGCTGTCATGCTGAATTCTCCTCAGAGGAATCCAAAAGTACCACACTTCAAACAAGCTTTTTGGAAAAAAAAGGCCAATGTGTGCATTGTGCTTGGTTTGGCCTAAGGGGGGTAGTGAGGTAGATTTTGAAAACTACTGCTAGTAGTGTCTATGCTAATGGATACCTAGACCCCTTTGTCACCAGCATTTAGTGTTGATTGTGATTTCTTTCAATGTTATGATGTAATAATACATTTTGAAAATTATTCTTAAGATTTAAACATTTTTCTGATTATTAAAGACATGCATTTTGTTGTGGAAAATGTATAATGAATGTTAATCATATATAATAATATTTATTGAATGCTAACACCATGTGACAGACACTGTGCTATGCACACTGCATACATTATTTAATGTATCCTTATAGTAGTCTCATAAGGTAAATACTTTTACATTCTCCATTTTTAGGTAAGAAAACTGAGATTCAAAGTGACTTGCTCAAGTTTACATAGCTGGTACATGGTAGAGCTAAGATTTGTGGTCCATTCTGTTCAGCTGTAAAGTTTGTGTCTGTTTTTAACTTTTTTTTCTTAATTAAAAAGAGATAAATATCCACACAGAGAAAAACCTACTTATTATTTCACCATCCAGAGGCAAACACTGCTAATATTCTGGCACATTTACTTCCTGCCTTTCTTGGATGTTTTTTAAAATTATATATTTGAGAGACAACAGACTTTAAAGGAAATGTGAAACTCTTCCCTGACCATTCGCTGAATGGAATGATAGAAGGAGGTAAGTGGAATTTCTCTAGCAGGTGATCTATAATAGAAATAAATAAGAGGCCCAGTGCGGTGGCTCATCCCTTTAATTCTGTCACTTTGAGAGGCCAAGGGAGGTTGATTTCTTGAGCTCAGGAGTTGGAAACCAGCCTGGGAAACATGAAAAAACTCCTGCTCTACAAAACAATAAATTAGCCGGATGTGGTGGCACATGCCTGTCATCCCAGCTACTCAGGAGGCTGAGGTGGGAGGATCACTTAAACCCAGAGGTCAAGGCTGCAGTGAGCCATGATGACGCCTCTGCACTCCAGCCTGTGTGACAGAGTAAGACCCTGTCTCAATAAATAAACAAATTTTAGAAAATAGAAGTAAAATGTCTCAAATTGCATCATTCACACACAACCATTATTGGTATTTGGGCTCACCGACTACCTTTTTAACAATATGCCCTTGTTAACATATTTACAACCAGGGTCCTACTTATCTTATAAGCATCTCCTTAAACCATGAATTTTGTTTTAAATGACATTATAATGTTCTATTAAGTATGCATGTTGTTGTTTGACTTTATTTTTGTTTGTGTTTTGAGACAGGGTCTCACTCTGTCACCTAGGTTGAAGTGCAGTGGTGCCCTCATGGCTCACTGCAGCCTTGATCTCCTGAGATCAAGCAGTTCTCCCACTTCAGCCTCCCATGTAGCTGGGACTACAGGCACATGCCACCATAACCGTATTATTATTATTATTTGTTTACACAGGGTCCCACTGAGTTGCCCAAGGCTAGTCTCAAACTTCTGCACTCAAGGGATCCTCTGGCCTCAGTCTCCCAAAGAGCTGGGATTACAGGCATAATCCACTGTACTCAGTCTGTAATCCACTGTATTTCTTTTTTCCAGCATTCTAAATAATACTGTAGTGGATATCATTTTTGCACATGTAACTTATTAAATCTATAGAACTTTGCACATATTATTGTCTACGAATGTCTCATGCAATTAAAGATGACAAAACACAGAAAGATATTTAGTGCAACAGTGCCCATAGTTCATCTCGTGAGTTTGAGGTGACCGTGTTAAGGGGGTCATCACTGCAAAATGTCTTCAGTATGTTTTAACTGATATCTCAATTGCTACTGATAAGAACTTATTGCTAAAACATGGAAGTTTAAAGAAACTGTCTCAGCAGTCTGCCAAAAACTTTTTAATATGTTCAGAATAAATTAAATGGAAGAATATTCACAAGGATCCAAAATACTCCCCATGTTCATAAAACAATGGAAATATGATAAACACATATTAGAAATATAAAATTAATCCCTGTGGTAGAGCTTAATTAGTGGATAACTATTGAGTAAAATCTCTGTTCTTCTCTTCTTTCTGAGCACTTGTCTAGACTATATTCACAAGCTTTCCTTGCAGTTTAATGTGGCCAAATGATTGAGCTCTAACTAACAGAATTAAAGTGAAAGTGATTCCTCTCCTGTTTAAGGATTACCCCAGATATCTTTCACACATGACCTTCTACAATCTGTGTCTTTCCACTGTCTTGATAAGGATGATCACAATAACTTGGGAAGCTATTTGTTGAAGATAGAAGAGCCAGATGTGGAGGGAGTTTAGTTCTCTAAATTGTCATTAGAGGAGAGCTTTATAACAACATTTATTTTGAATGTTTTGCAAATAAGAAACAAACTTCTATATGTTTGAGACATTACATATTTGGGGGTTTATTCATTACAGTTGCTATTTGTTATAGTTTTGTCTTAAACAATGCCCTTCAATGAAATGCATTAAAAATAGTTATAATGCCAAAAAAAGTTAACAAAAAAATAAGCCACCTCAAGGGATTAAAATATTCAAATTATGATAAAATTTCAGATGAAAGGATCATCAAAAAATATAAACTTGTCCACTACTAGAACCAAAGATGGTGAGGAACTAGGGGGAGAGTTATAAAAAAGTTAAGAGTTTCTATGGGAAATTTTCACTTTTACAACTGGAGAAAATCACTTGAAATATAGTTAAATTATATATTAAGGACTATTAAAAGGGAATAAGAATGAAGGAAGGAAGAAGTTGAGGAAGTCGGGGGGCATGACAGAGAAGCACAAAAAAATTGGAATGGAGACACAAGCAATTAATGAAATGTCTATTCTAATGACTATGCCACTTTAGTACTGTTTTATCCATAAGCAGCCCTCTTCTAAGAAGAGTTTACTTGGCCACAACTTCCTTTTTTGAAAAAACAGCGAGAAATCTTCATACTTTGCTCCCACAAGATCCTGGTGTCACAGCCACAGCTAATTAAATCCAGAACTGGAGCCACCTAAGGCAAAGACAGTCATTCATATACTATTCATGGGCGATGACATAACCTGAGAGGAGAATTTCATCTAATTCAGGTATTTTAAACCTGGCTTGGAGCTGCCACACCATGAGATCCTATTCTTGGGATGTCTAACTTCAAGGCATATGGAAAGTCAGTTAGACAATTTTATCAAGATCGGTAGAAGTAGAAACAAATAGTCACCATGGGACAAAATACAAGATTGGTAAAAATGTACATCACTGAGTCACCTTCCATCCTGAATAACCCAGTGGTTCCTATTCTACTTCTCCATATACCCTTAAAAATATCTTTACCTGAAATAAGGCAAGTTTGTATTTATGCCTTACTAACCAAAACAACTACTAAAACATCCATCAGAACTTTAAAAAAGCAAAAAGATCTTTACAGAGAGAGCTGAGATTTTTAACTTGAACTCTAATTATGCAGTGGAAAGAAAATGATTTCCATGAAACACTTCCCTGAAAATGTAATGAATGTTAGTGAGAAAAAATAAGAGAGGACACAAACAAGTGGAAACACATTCCATGCTCATTGATGGGAACAATCAATATCATGAAAATGGCCATGCTGTCCGAAGTAATTTATAGATTCAGTGTAATCCCCATCAAGCATACTATTAACTTTCTTCACAGAATTAGAAAAAAAAAAACACTTTAAAATTCATACAGAACCAACAAAAGAGCCCATATAACCAAGACAATCCTAAGCAAAAAGAACAAAGCTGAGGCGTCACACTACCTGACTTCAAACTATACTAAAAGGCTATAGTAACCAAAACAGCATGGTACTGGAACCAAAACAGATATATAGATCAATGGAACAGAACAAGGCCTCAGAAAAAACACCACACATCTACAACCATCTGATCTTTGACAAACCTGACAAGAACAAGCAATGGGGAAAGCATTCCCTATTTAATAAATGGTGCTGGGGAAACTGTCTAGCCATATGCAGAAAACTGAAACTGGACCCCTTCCTTATACCTTATATAAAAATTAACTCAATATGGATTAAAGACTTAAATGTAAGACCTAAAACCATAAAAACCCTAGAAGAAAACCTAGGCAATACCATTCAGGACATAAGCATGAGCAAAGTCTTCATGACTAAAACACCAAAAGCAATGGCAACAAAAGCCAGAATTGACCAATGGGATCTAATTAAATGAAAGAGCTTCTGCAAAGCAAAAGAAACTGTCATCAGAGTGAACAGGCAATCTACAGAATGGGAGAAAATTTTTGCAATCTATCCATCTGACAAAGTGCTAATATCCAGAATCTACAGGGAACTTAAACAAATTTACAAGAAAAAACAAACAACCTAATCAAAAACGGGCAGATGATATGAACAGACACTTCTCTAAAGAAGTCATTTATGTGACCAACAAACATATGAAAAAAAAAGCTCTCACTGATCATTAGGGAAATACAAATCAAAACCACAATGAGATACCATCTCACGCCAATTAGAATGGTGATCATCAAAAAGTCAGGAAACAACAGGTGCTGGAGAGGATGTGGAGAAATAGGAATGCTTTTACACTGTTGGTGGGAGTGTAAATTAGTTCAACTATTGTGGAAGACAGTGTGGTGATTCCTCAAGGATCTAGAACCAGAAATACCATTTGACCCAGCAATCTCATTACTGGGTGTATACCCAAAGGATTATAAATTAGTCTACTAAAAAGACACATGTACACATATGTTTATTGTGGCACTGTTGACAATAGCAAAGACTTGGAACCAACCCAAATGCCCATGCGCGATAGACTGGACAGAGAAAATGTGGCATGTACACACCATGGAATACTATGCAGACATACAAAAGGATGAGTTAATGCCCTTTTCAGGGACATGGATGAAGCTGGAAACCATCATTCTCAGCAAACCAACACAGGAACAGAAAACCAAACACCCCATATTCTCACTCATAAATGGGAGTTGAACAATAAGAACACATGGACACAGGGAGAGGAACATCACACACTGTTGCCTGTCGGGAGGTGGGGGCTAGGAGAGGGATAACATTAGGAGAAATACCTAATGTAAATGACGAGTTAATGGGTGCAGCAAACCAACATGGCACATGTATACCTATGTAACAAACCTGCACATTCTGCGTATTTATCCCAGAACTTAAAGTGTAATAATAATAGCTAAAGAAAGCAATCAGCAAAATAAAAAGGCAACTTATGGACTGGGAAAATGGAGTTAATATTCAAAATTTATAAAAAACTCTTATAACTCAATAGCAGAAAAACCAAATAACCTGATTAAACAATAGGCAAAGGGACTTACCTTCTGAGCACAGCTAGCAGCACTTCAGTCTCATGAAAAATGGGCAAAGGATCTGAACAGACATTTATTTGAAGAATACATAAAATGGGCCAATATGCATATGAAAAGTGCTCAACATTAATCAACTGGAAAATGCAAGTTAAAACCTCTATGTGATATTACCTCACACCTGTTAGGATGGCTATTTTCAAAAAGATAAGATACAACAAATGTTGGCAAGGGTATGGAGAAAAGGGAACCTTAGTACACTGTTAGTGGGAATGTAGATTTGTGCAGTCGTTATGGAAAACAGCATGGAGGTTTCTAAAGAAATTAAACGTAGAACTACCATAAAAAAATGTTGTTATATGTTTTGTGTATGGCACATGCAATATGCTAACAAATCCCCAAATTTATCTCCAGGCAGCACCTCTTACCCAAATGTTAGACTTGTATATACAACGACCTACTTCACAACTTGACTCATATGTAAAAGCATCTCCAATTTACTCCAAATGCAAACTGCAAGCCAAACTCCAAATTGTCTCCACTCAAAATTGTTTCTATCCTAACCTTCCCCTTCTCTATCAATGGAATCATTTCTCTAGCTGCTTAGGGCAAATATTTAAATCTTGAAGTCAAGACTCTTCTCACACCACCACATACCACTTACCAGCAAGTCCTATTAGCTTTACTTCTGAAATGTATCCAGAATATGGCTACTTCTCACCACCTCCAGTGCTACCACCCTGGTTCAAACCACCATTGTCTTATACTTGAATTTTAGCCTCTTTTTTAATTTCCTTAATTCTACACTTGTCCTTTTTTTGGTTTTGTTCTTCAAACGGCAGCCAGAAGACAAAAAGTTACTTAGAACTATTTACCTTGCTTCTCCAGCTAAATACAATTATAAATTCTGGAAATAATGCAAGAGGCAGCCAAAACGGAATTCTGAAAAGTGCAAAGAGGAAGGCAAACAGGCTAAGCACCCTAGGACTGGGAAACAACATAAAAGCATGTCGTCTTATTACTCTCCCTTGATCTAATAGAAGAAGGTAACCCAAGCCGGGTGTTTCTGACCCCAATCTAGCAAAAGAAGGCAACACAGTGTCTCATTTTTTTCCCATATCAAACAGAAACCCTACCAAAGACACATAAGGAGACTGGCATCACCAATAAGGGGGGTTAGTAAAAAATACCACTGACAATAATTGGCTGGGTGGGATATCTTTTCCTCCTCAGCAAGGTTGAACTTTCCTTTCTCCACCAAGAGATACCATGCAAATGGAGGTTCCTGGCCAAACACCTCAAAACAAGTAGCTCAGACTTGGAAGTGCTCTTCCTCCCTGTAGGCCAGAGACTTCCTGGGGCATCTTCTGCCTCTCAGGTAACAATAGGAATCACTGAGAGTTTCTACAGCACCAAAAATCAAGCAGAACAAAATAAAACCACAAAGTTCCCCAAAATTGAATTGTCATTGAAAGCAAGGCACACAAAAGTAGACCAGGGCCTGTGAGCTACACCTAAGAAGAGTGACTGCCTGGTAAAATAAAAGATTTATGGCCGGGCACAGTAGCTCAAGTCTGTAGTCCCAGCACTTTTGGAGGCCGAGGCGGGCAGATCACAAGGTCAGGAGTTCGTGACCATCCTGGCTAACATGGTGAAAACCCGTCTCTACTAAAACTACAAAAAATTAGCTGGGTGTGGTGGTGGACACCTGTAGTCCCAGCTGCTTGGGAGGCTGAGGCAGGAGAATGGTGTGAACCTGGGAGGCAGAGCTTGCAGTGAGCCAAGATCACATCACTGCACTCCAGCCTGGCGACAGAGTGAGACTCCGTCTCAAACAAAAAAACAAACAAAAACAAAAGAAAACAAAAAAACCCAGAAGTTTCTAACATAGTAGACTAAACATACAGGATACAATTGAAAATTATGCTTCATACCAAAGACTAGCAAAACTACAATTTAAGTTGGAAAAGAATCAATTGACAACAGTAACAGATGAATCAGATGTTGGAATTATTCAACAAATATTTTAAAGTAGCTCTCATAAAAAATGCTCCAATGATCAATTATAAAATTTCTTGAAATGCATAAAACATAATGTAGGATTTCTGCTTACTCTGTTGATAAGGAACTTAAACAAATTTGCAAGCAAAATACAAACAACCTCATAAAAAAATTAGCAAAGAACGTGAACATTTTTCAAAAGAAGACATCCATGTGGCCAACAATCATATGTAAAAAAAGCTCAACATCACTTATCATTAGAGAAATGCAAGTCAAAACCACAATAAGATACTGTCTTACACCAATCAGAATGGCCATTATTAAAAAGTCAAAAAATAACAGAAGCTGATGAGGTTGTCCAGAAAAAGGAACGCTGATAAACATAAACTGTTAGTGGGAGTGTAAATTAGTTCAGCCATTGCAGGAGACTGTGTGGCAGTTTTTCAAAGACCTAAAGACAGAAATATCATTTTACCCAGCAATCTAATTACTGGGTATATACCCAAAATAATATAAATCATTCTATTATAAAAACATATGCATGCATATGTTCATTGTGGCACTATTGACAATAGCAAACATGTGGAATCAGCCTAAATGCCTATCAGTGATAGACTTGATAAAATATATGGTACATCTACACCATGGAATACTATACAGCCATAACAAAGAATGAGATTCTGTCCTTTGCAGAGACATGGATGAAGCTGGAGACAATTATCCTCAGCAAACTAAAACAGAAACTGAAAACCAAATACTCCATATTCTTTCTTATAAGTGGGAGTTAATGATTAGAACACATGGACATATAGAGGGGAACAACCACACACTGGGGCCTATTAGAGAGTGGAGGGTGGGAGGAGGGAGGGGATCAAAAGGAATATCTAATGGGTACTAGGATTAAAACCTGGATGATGAAATAATCCATACAACAAACCTCCTTGACACAAGTTTACCTATGTAGCAAACATGCACATGTACCCCTGAACTTAAAATAAAAGTTAAAAAATAGAAATGCATGAAATAATAGAAAATCTCAGCAAAAAATAGAAGTTATAAAAATGAATGAAATGAAAATTGTAAGCAAAAAACAAAGTGACAAAAACCCAATGGATTAACTTATAGTAAAATGAAGATAACAAGAGAATAGAATCAGTGAACTTTGGGGTAGATCAATAGAATGCACCAAATCTGATCAACAGAAAGAAAAAAAAGAGTGAAAAATATTGAATGGAGAGTAAGGAAACTGTGGGACAATAACAAAAGATCCAACATTTATATCAGAATCTAAGAAAGAGTGGAAAAAGAAACTGGGACTGAAAAAGTATTTAAATAAATAATGGCTAAATGTTGGTGAAAAGGCCATCAGATTTCAGAAGCTCAGCCAACCCCAAACTAATGCACACCAAAGCACACTATAATTAAATTTCTTAAAAATAAAGGGAAAAATGTATTAATGGTAATGAGAGAAGCAACACATGGCATACAGAGAAATGCCAAATAGAATGAAAAGACTTCTCCTTAGAAATCATGGAAACCAAAAGAAACTGTCAATAGTAAATTCTGTATCTGGAAAAGCTATCCTTCAGGAATAAAGAGGAAGTAAAGACATTTTCAGACAAGAGAAAACTAAGAAAGTTTATTTTTAGTAGACTTACCCTTAAAAAAATGGCTGAAGGAAGTTCTTCAAACAGAAAGGAAGTCTTAACCATAAAAAAGCTACAGACCATAGACTACATTTCTCGTTATACATTTTATAAATCGTATTTGATGATTGCAACAAAAATTGTAACATCATCTGGTTCTCAAGGCTTCACACAACCTTGGACGGCTGCCACATTGCCTCTCTGACCTCATTTCCTACTGTCACTTACTTTGCTCCAGCCACACTGGCCCCTGCTGTTCCGTGAATACATCAGGCATAATCTTGCCTTCATTCTTTGGTATTCACAGGTTTCTTTTTTTCTTTTTCTTTTTTTCTTTTTTCTTCTTTTTTTTTTTTTTCTGGTTGGAATGTTCTTCCTTCAAGCATCCGCATGGTCTTTGCTCAAAAGTCACCTACTCAGTAAGGTTTTCCCCGATAATTTTCTTTAAAATTGACCCCCGACCCCCAGCACTTCTTATCCCAATTTTTTGCTTTATTAATTCACTTGCAAGAATGTTGGCTCCATGAACACAAATATTATTTTCTGTTTTCTTTAATTTGTATCCCCAGTGCCTAAAATAATATTTGACGTATAGTAGAGGCTTATTTGCTTGAATGAATGATAGCAAATTCAAGACTTTTCTCTCTTGGAGACTTTATAAATGACTTAATGCCACATTTGGAGAAGAATGCATATCACTCCTTTTCCTAAGCTGAGAGAAAAATTGTCATAATTTAGAGGGCATAAAAAGATAAAGAGCATTTATAAATATGAATATTTTTCAATTGATGAACATTTCATATTCTATCCTACTGATTTTATTGCCTCCTGTTTTTTGAGCAGCTACTATGTGTTGACCTTTATATAAAAAGCTCATTTAATATTCACAACAAACTTATGAAGTAAGATTTGTCACTTTTCATTCTAACATGCTACAGATTTTTTTTTTAAATGCACCATTAATTTCCTAGTAGATTTTTAGGAGAAGAAAATAAAAAAGGCAGGCAGGTAGTACAGACTCCCATAGTAAATATACATATGGATTGTAGGATGCTCGAACATTTCAGAAACTTTAAAATGTTCCAACATTTGAGGCAGTATGTTATAAGACCCCTTACACAAATGAATTAATAGAAGCTTAGAGAGGTTAAATAAATTGTCCTTCATTCACATAACCAAGTAAATAGCAGAATTCAAATACAGATCTACTTAATTACAAAGCCTGTGATATATCCACTATACTTCCCTGGTTTCTAAGATGATATCCCAGTTGTTTTTAGCCAGGGTTGCTACCACCCCATGAAGGGCATATAAAGATGTCTAGAGATGTTGGGAGGCAGCGGAGTTTATGTCCTAATAACGTGGTAATACCTGTGGCATTTAGAAAATGAGAGTCAGAAAGACTACATATTCATACAATGCATAGGACCAGTTCCATCCAACAAAGAACTGTCCCACAAATAGGTCACATGGCTGAAAAATCAACATTAACTGACAGCTCACTCTATGCCAGTGCTGGGGTAAGTGATAGGGATATAAAGATGAAAAACACCTGGTTCTTAATTTCAGGAAACCTATTTTCTAGTGAGACAAACAAACAAACAAACAACCATCTCTTATACAATACAATGAGTAATTTATCAAAATTATGGACAAAAGAATATAGGAGTCAGAGAAAAAGTAAGAATAAGTCAGAAAAGGCTTCATGGAAGGAGTAGCCTCTGAGTTGGATCTTGAAGAGTAAGTGTAAGTTTTTTCACTAGATAAAGAGGGTTAGTGTTTTTCATGGCTAGGTGACAGCATATGTGAAGGCATAAAATGTAAAAGGACATGTCAGGAAAGGTAGTTATATGTACTGGCTGAAACTGCAGCTCTAGAGCTTAGCTGCATTCATGGTCTGCCTTTGCTACTTCCTAGCTATGAATCTGACAAGCTACTTAACCTCCTTGTGCTTATTTTTCCTATATAAAATGGGGACAATAATAATGGAATTATTTCATAGGACTGATGGAAGAGTAAATTAGTTATATGTGAAATATTTCTAATGGTATATAGCACATAGTAATCTTTCAGTTAATGTTAGCTGTTATTTTAAAAACAAGAGATTCATTTGTTCTACTATTTGTGCTCTGTTTCAGCAAGTATCTAAGATAGATGACAGATAGGTAGGTAGATAGATGCAGAGAGAAAAATATGGGAATTGAGGGAAACTTCAAAATGTCCATTTTTACTAAAGCATCAGTTGGGATGCATAAAATGGAAAAGTGGAACAAAGTTCACATCATAAACATCACTGTATTTATACCAGACATAAGGTGTTTAGATTTTTTCCTATAGTAAGTGGGGAGCCATAGGTGGATCCTAGGCAGAAGAGTGGCGTGATCAGATTTGTATTCTGACTCTACTGTGGAAGATGGACTGAAGAGGAGAGACTGAAGACAGGGAGACCAACAGGAAGTAGTTGAAGAGATCCAGGATACAAGTGATAATATCTGTCCTCAGGCAGGGGTAGTTAGAGTGTTAAGGAAGGGATGGATTTATGACAGAATCATAATACACTTGGTTATTGGTCAATTGTACATAAATGAGATGGAGAAATGTGAAGAAAGAGTGGAAGTTAAGAACCGAAATATAGAAGTCTGTTGACTTTTGTCCCAAGCTCTTACATTTCTCTAAGCTGTTTAATTTTCTTTGATGCTGTCCTTAGTTTGTGCTGGACCTCTTCCATGGCAGAGAGGCCTGCTCTTTTAGTGAAGTATCCTGTGTATCCTCCTTGTCTCCCTTATTTTACTAAGGGGC
This sequence comes from Mandrillus leucophaeus, assembly GCF_000951045.1. Taxonomy (NCBI): domain Eukaryota; kingdom Metazoa; phylum Chordata; class Mammalia; order Primates; family Cercopithecidae; genus Mandrillus; species Mandrillus leucophaeus. Next base: position 414,714 of record NW_012101275.1, on the reverse strand, counting down.
TCTAAGCTGGGAGTACAATTTCTCTGTTTCCTTTATGTCCAGAGGTGCTCATTTATAGAAGTACTCCTGGCGGTTGGCCATCCCTTACCCAGGAACTCCTATGGCCCTTGGGTGGCCTAGGCATGGGTACAGGAATTGAGGAAGGTGCCTAGAGCCCTTTGCTGCCTAATGGCACAGTTCTCTGGGATCCAATTCTATGTCTCTGTGGGAAATCTCTGCAAATACTGTGATTCCAGCCACCCTGCGTGCTTTGCCCAAACAGAGAGTGCTCTTGGCTGAGCCACCACTCCTTCCATTTCTAAACTTTGTGTATTTCAAGGGAAATCTGATCTGGACCTTTCTGATTCATTTACACTTGAATAATCCAAGGACTCTGTTGTAAGAGTGAACTGAGCTCCAAAAATGTCTCATAAGCTTTAGTTATAAAACTCCCTAAGATTTTGTGAGCTAGAATTTTTTTTACCCCCTTCTCTTTGAAACAAGATGTGACTTTGCCAAGAGTAAATGGATTTGCAACCTCAAAGGGGTCGTGTTTGGTTCAAGAGTCAGAAATCATGAAGTTCAAAGGCCCAAATGCATTCTTCAAGAATTGGCAAAAAAGAACCCAAGTGGATAGGATAAATGATAAATCTAGGAGGAGCTTTGTGAGGGGATGACAGGAAGCATTCATTCTACCCTTTTGGTTCCATGCCCCAAAACCTCATGACTTTTGTCTCTTAACTGAGAAAATGGAGTCATGAGTAAGCACAGTCCTACAAGGGACCAGGAAAATCAGGCAGAGAGGCAACTCCCATTTTGAGTAAGTGCCTGACTGTTTACAGAAAGCTTTTCACAGTCTTTCCTTTCACTTCATCAATCCTGCAGCAGCCCTGTGGGCTAGCAAAAATCATCCCCATTTTCCAGAGGACGAGAATGAGCTTCAGAAGAGGTGAAGTGACATATCCAAGGCCACAGAACTGATTTACAACAAACTCAGGAATTCTCTTTAATGAAATTCAGACTATATTAGGCTGGGGAGAAGTAAGATGTGGAAACTTACCTTGGGCTGCTGACAGCCAAGAAGGTGACTATAGCAGGGTTTCTATTTAGGAAATTCTCCTTGATGAACCCCAGCTAAGAGTTGTCCCTTGCTTCATTGAAACTCCATGAGTTGTTTGATCATCCATCTCTTAGAACATATATAACATTTTTCCTTTGTTTTATAGTTATCTGTGTATTTATTTTATAACCTTCCTGCTCATTTTTCTTCATATTTCACTAGACTATGAGCGTCTCAAAGACTGAAATGTGTCCTGCTCATCTTTCTGCCCAGTGTCTAGTTCAGTGTCTAGCCAAGATAGGTCAATCTGTCAGTAAATGTTGAATAGATAAGTGTGCAGAGGATGGATACATGAGCATGTCCAGACATCAATGTATGTGTATGTTTGTTTGTGTTTGCGTGGGTGTGGATATAAACTCATTTTATAGAAATATAGATTTTGGTGGGGATGGGTATGCATTCATGTGCATTTAAAAAGTGGGGTGTGGGAGCTTGAGTAGGTGGCTGGCAAGAAGCCATGAAGGACTGTGCCATGAGGAACAGTGCACCCTGGCCCAGATACTACACTTTTCCCACAATCTTTGCAACCCATAGACAAGGAGATTCTCTCGGATGTCTACATCACCAGGGCCCTGGGTTTCAAGAACAAAACTGGGCAACTGTTTGGGCAGACACCAAGATAGGTGCAGGAGTATTTTTTTACCCTAGTGGTGCCTGGAACGCCAGCAAGACAAAACCATTTACTCCCCTGGAAGGGGGGTTGAAGCCAGGGAGCCACATGGTGTAGCTCAGCAGATGTCACTCCCTAGAATCCCTGAAAGCAAAGATCCACTGGCTTGAAATTCTTGCTGCCAGCACAGCAGTCTGCAGTCAACCTGGGATGCTCAAGTTTGGTGGGGACAGGGGTGCCTGCAGTTACTGACGATTGAGTAGGCAGTTTTCCCCTCACACTGTAAACAAAGCCGCCTGGAAGTTCAAACTGGGTGGAGCCCACCTCAGCTCCACAAAACCGCTGTAGTTAGACTGCCTCTCTAGATTCCTCCTCCCTGGGCAGGGCATCTCTGAAAGAAAGGCAGCAACCCCAGTCAAGAGCTTATAGATAAAACCCCCATCTCCCTGGAACAGAGCACCTGTGAAAAGGGGCAGCTGTGGGCACAGCTTCAGCAAACGTAAACGTTCCTGCCTGGTGGCTCTGAAGTGAGCAGTGGATCTCAAAGTACAGTGCTCGAACTCTGCTAAGGGACAGACTGTCTCCTCAAGTGGGTCCCTGACCCCTGTGAGTCCTGACTGGGAGACACCTCCCAGCAGGGTTCAACAGGTAATTCATACCAGAGAGCTCTGGCTGACATCTGGTGGTGCCCCTCTGGGATGAAGCTTCCAGAGGAAGGAGCAGGCAGCAATCTTTGCTGCTCTGAAGCCTCTGCTGGTGATACCAAGTCAAACAGGTTCAGGAGTGGACCTCCAGCAAACTCCAGCAGACCTGCAACAGAGGGGCCTAACTGTTAAAAGAAAAGGATGTCCACTCAAAACCCCAATGTCACCAACATCAAAAAACAAAGTTAGATAAGTACATGAAGATGAGCAAAACCAGTGCAAAAATGCTGAAAATTTCAAAAACTAGAATGCCTCTTCTTTGCTAACGGATCACAACTCCTCACCAGCAAGGGAACAAAACTGAATGAAGAATGAGTTTGACGAATTTACAGAAGTAGGCTTTAGAGGGTGGGTAACAACAAACTCTTCCAAGCTCAAGGAACATGTTCTGACCCAGTGCAAGGAAGCGAAGAACCTTGCTGATGGAGCTGGAAAACAGCACAAGAACTCCATGAAGCATACACAAGTATCGATAGCTGAATCAATCAAGCAGTAAAAAGATACCAAACATTGCAGATCAACTTAATGAAATAAAGCATGAAGAAAATATTAGACAAAATGACTGAAAAAGAAGGAACAAAGCCTCCAAGAAATATGGGACTACGTGGAAAGACCAAACCTATGTCTGATTGGTGTACATGAAACTGATGGAGAGAATGAAACTAAGTCAGAAAACACTCTTAAGATTTTTATCCAGGAACACTTCCTCAACCTACCAAGACAGACCAGCATTCAAATTCAGGAAATACAGAGAACACCACGAAGATACTCCTTGGGAAGAGCAACCCCAAGACACATAAACATCAGATTCACCAAGGTTGAAATGAAAGAGAAAATGTTAAGGGCAGCCTGAGAGAAAAGTCAGGATATGCACCTGCACGAAAAAAAAAACAAAAAAAACAAAAAACGCCCATCAGTCTAACAGTGGATCTCTCTGCAGAAACTCTACAAGCCAGAAGAGAGTGGGGGCCAATATTTAACATTCTTAAAGAAAATAATTTTCAACCCAGAATTACATATCCAGCCAAACTAAGCTTCATAAGCAAAGGAGAAATAAAATCCTTTCTATAAGAGCTCCTGAAGGAAACGCTGAATATGGAAAAAAAAAAAGGTCCCAGCCACTGGAAAAACATACCAAATTGTATAGACCATCGACACAATGAAAAAACTGCATCAACTAACAGGCAAAATAAACTGCTAGCATCATAATGACAGGATTAAATTCACACACAACAATATTAATCTTAAATGTCAACAGACTAAATGCCCCAGTTCAAAGGCACAGACTGGCAAATTGAATAGAGTCGAGACCCATTAGTGTGCTGTATTCAGGAGACCCATCTCACGTGCAAAGGCACACATAGGCTGAAAATAAAGGAATGGAGGAATCTTTACCAAGTAATTGAAAAGCAAAACAAAGCAGGGAGTGCAATTCTAGTCTCTGATAAAACACACTTTAAAACAGCAAAGATCAAAAAAGACAAAGAAGGACATTACATAATGGTAACTGGATCAATGCAACAAGAAGAGCTAACTATCATATATATATATATACACACACACACACACCCAGTAGAGGAGCACTCAGATTCATAAGGCAAGTTCTTAGAAACCTACAAGAGACTAGACTTCCACACAATAATAGTGGGAGAATTTAACACCCCACTGTCAGTATTAGACAGATCAATGAGACAGAAAATTAACAAAAATATTCAGGACTTGAACTCAGCTCTGGACCAAGCAGCCCTAATAGACATCTACGGAACTCTTCATCCTAAATCAGCAAAACAGTCCCTCCAACCACAGTGCAGTCAAATTAGAACACAGGATTAAGAAACTCACTCAAAACTGCAGAATTTCATGGACATTGAACAACCTGTTACTAAATGACTACCGGGTGAAGACACAATAAACCAGAATCTCTGGGACACAGATAAAGCAGTGTTTAGAGGGAAACTTACAGCACTAAATGCCCACAAGAGAAAGTGTAAAAGATTGAAAATCGACACCCAAACATCAAAATGAAAAGAACTAGAGAAAAAAGAACAAACAAATTTAAAAGCTAACAGAAGACAATAAATAACTAAGATCAGAGCAGAACTTAATGAGACAGAGACAAGAAAAATCCTTCAAAAAATTGATGAATCCCGGAGCTGGCTTTTTTGAAAAAATTAACAAAATAGATAGACCACTACCTGAACTAATAAAGAAGAAAAAGGAGAATAATCAAATAGACACAATAAAAAATGATAAAGGTGTTATTACCACTGATCCCACAGAAATAGAAACTGTCATCAGAGAATACTATAAACACCTTGATACAAATAAACTAGAAAATCTGAAAGAAATGGATAAATTCCTGGACACATACAACCAAAAAAAGCCCAGGACCAGACAAATTCACAGCTGAATTCTACCAGGGGTGCAAGGAGGAGCTGGTACCATTCCTTTTGAAACTACCCAAACAATGAAAAAAGAGGTACCCCTCCCTAACTCATTTTATGAGACCAGCATCATCCTGATACCAAAACCTGGAAGAGACACCACCACCACCACAACAACAACAAAAAAA
>NW_012101275.1:402463-409679 GCF_000951045.1 Mandrillus leucophaeus | reverse complement strand
AAAAAAAAAGAAGAAAAAGAAAAAAAAAAAAGAAAATTTTAGGCTAATATCTCTGATGAACATAGATGCAAAAATCCTCAACAAAATACTGGCAAACTGAATCCAGCAGCACATCAAAAAGCCTATCCACCACGATGAAGTCGACTTCATCCCTGGGATGCAAGGCTGTTTCAACCTACGCAAATCTATATACGTAATCCATCACATAAATGGAACCAATGACAAACACCACATAATTACCTCAATAGATGCAGAAAAGGCATTTGATAAAATTCAATACACATTCATGCCAAAAACTCTTAATAAACTAGGTATTGATGGAACATATCTCAAAATAATAAGAGCTATTTATGACAAACCCAAAGCCAATATCATACTGAATTGGCAAAATATGGAAGACCTTTCTTTGAAAACTGGCACAAACAAGGGTGCCTTCTCTCAACACTATTAAACACAGTATTGGAAATTTTGGCCAGGGCAATCAGGTAAGAGAAAGAAATAAAGTGTATTCAAATAGGAAGAGAGGAAATCAAATTGTCTCTGTTTGCAGATGACATGATTGCATATTTAGATAACTTCATAGTCTCAGACCAAAATCTCCTTAAGCTAATAAGCAACTTCAGCAAAGTGTGAGAATACAAAATCAACGTGCAAAGTTTACAAGCATTCCTATACACAAATACTAGACAAACAGAGAGCCAAATCAAGAGTCAACTCTCATTCACAGTTGCTACAAAGATGATAAAATACCTAGGAATACAACTTACAAGGGACTTGAAGGACCTCTTTAAGGAGAACTGCAAACCACTGCTCAAGAAAATAAGAGAGGACTCAAACAAATGGAAACGCATTCCATGTTCATGGACAGGCAGACTCAATATCATGAAAATGGCCATACTGCCCCAATTAATTTATAGATTCAATGCTATCCCCATGAAGCTACCATTGACTTTCTTCACAGAATTAGAAAAAAACTACTTTAAATGTCTTATGGAAGCAAAAAAGCACCTGTATAGCCAAAAGAATCCTAAGCAAAAAGAGCAAAGCTGGAGGCATCATGCTACCTGACTTCAATCTATAATACAAGGTGACATTAACCAGAATTACATGGTACTGGTACCAAAACAGATATATAGACCAATGGAATGAAACAGAGGCCTCAGAAATAACACCACACATCTACAATCATCTGATCTTTGACAAACCTGACAAGAACAAGCAATGGGGAAATACTTTCTTATTTAATAAATGGTGTTGGGAAAACCTGGCTAGCCATATGCAGAATACTGAAACTGGACCCCTTCTTACACCTCATACAAAAATTAACTCAAGATGGATTAAAGACTTAAATGTAAAACCTAAAACTGTAGAAACCCTAGGAGAAAACCTAGGCAATACCATTCAGAGCATAGGCATGGGCACAGACTTCATGACTAAAACACAAAAAGCAATGGTAACAAAAGCCAGAATGGACAAATGGGATCTAATTGAACCAAAGAGCTTCTGTACAGGAAAAGAAACTATCATCAAAGTGAACAGGCAACCTACAGAATGGAAGAACATTTTTGCAATTTATCCATCTGACAAAAGTCTAATACCCAGAATCTACAAGGAACTTAAACGAATTTAGAAGACTAAAACATAAAATCATACCAAAAAGCGGGCGGAGGATATGAACAGACACTTCTCAAAAGAGGACATTTATGCAGCCAGCAAACATATGAAAAAAGCTCATCATCACTGGTCATTAGAGAAATGCAAATCAACACCACAATAATATACCATCTCATGCCAGCTAGAATGGCAAACATTGAAAAGTCAGGAAACAACAGATGCTGGAGGGGATGTGGAGAAATAGGAACACTTTTATACTGTTGATGAGAGCGTAAATTAGTTCAACTATTATGGAAGACTGTGCGGCAATTTCTCAAGGATCTAGAACTAGAAACACCATTTGACTCAGAATCCCTTTACTGGGTATATACCCAAAGGAATATATATATCATTCTACTATAAAGACACATGCATACATATGTTTATTGTAGCACTATTCACAATAGCAAAGACTTGGAACCAACCCAAATGCCCATCAGTGATAGACTAGATGAAGAAAAGGTGGCACATATATACCATGGAATACTATGCAGCCATAAAAAAGTATGAGTTCTTGTCCTTTGCCCGGACATGGATGAAACTGGAAACCATCATTCTCAGCAAAGTAACACAGGAACAGAAAACCAAACACTGCTTGTTCTCAGTCATAAGTGGGAGCTGAGCAATGAGAACACATAGACAGTGAGAGGAACAAGACACAATGGTGCTTATCAGGGGGTGGGGTCTAGGGGAGGGATAGGATTGGGAGAAATACCTAATGTAGATGACAGATTGATGGGTGCAGCAAACCACATGGCACGTGTATATCTATGTAACAAACCTGCACGTTCTGCACATGTGTCCCAGAACTTAAAGTATAATAACATAATAAATAAAAAATAAAAATTAGAAAGTTTGGAGCTGTGTGTGTGTGTGTGTTTCCACGTGTATTAGGAAAATGTAATTCTGTGAGTATGCTTAGAGTTAAGGCCTGTTTAAATTTCATCCTGGGACTGAATATGAAAGGAGACTTTATACTTGCCTAAATCATTATTCCAGAAAACCAAAGGCTTTCTTAACTACTACTCAGCCCTGAAGATTCCAAAGTCTAGCTCTAAAGACAATTCCAAAGTCTTTGCTGATACTCTCTCACAGAGGAATGAGTCATAAAACTAGGAATTGACAAAAATGATGTCAGCAAAGTTCATACATGAAGTCCTCATTTCACATTTCTGTGGCCTTTTGTGCCTTCCCTTTCCACATGCACCCCCTAGAACCCTCAAGTTAGATGAAATCCTCTTGGAACAAGGAAAATGTCTGATAAGTAGGGTTGGGCAGATAGAGAGACCCAAGGCCTTGTTTTCAAAACTGAAGATTCTGAGGTTCTTCCTGGCTGCTACTAGCTTTCTGCTGCTATCATTCATGTACTAGAGGAACATTTAAAGATTTTTCTAAAACCTCTGACTTCTGGTGTATAGAGCAATTGGACTGGGGAAATGGGACCCATCAGATGGGAACTCCCTTTTTTGCATCACTGAATCTATTTATAACTATACCTATCTTTTCTACTTTTTTTTCTGTTACAATGGAGGAAGGGTCTATACTCCAAATTTTTTACCTATATTTTGGATTCCAATCCCTCTCATCTTATCAAAGTCTTCACTTCCTCAGTTTCCACTCACGCTCCCCTCTCACATCTTTTTCCTTATTGGATCATCATCATCATCCTACACACATATTCTAGTATCTCAGACTTGCAGAAACATTATTCCTTCATTTCACATTTCTTTTTAGCTACTCTCTCTAGCTATTTCTCTGTTCCACTTAGCAAAACTTCTCAAAAGAGTCATTTAGAAGTAGTGTCTCTATTTCTTCACCTGTAAGTCATTTGTTACTTGATTCTAATGAAAATTCTCTGGTTCAGATCGCCAATGATCTTCATGTTGCCAGATCCAAAGGATATTTTTCTGACTTCAAATTACTGAACCTCTCAGCAACTTTTAAATGCTGCTCACTTCACTCCTTTAAAAAATTAATGGGATAAGAACACTTACCAGGATATTTACCTTCTTAACAATTTTTAAGTGTATGTACATTGTTGTCTACTATAAGTGCAATGTTTTACAGCAGGTCTGTAGAACTTATTCATCTTACTCAAGTGAAAGTTATGCTCATTGCCTAGTAACTCCCCTTTTCTCTTTCCCCCAATCTCTGGCAACCCCCTTCCATTCTTTGATTCTATGACTATTTTAGATACCTCTGATAAGTGAAAATATGGAGTATTTGGCTCTCTGAGACTGACTTATTTCACTTAGTATAATGTTCCCAAGGTTCATCTATGTCGTCTTATATTTCAGTTTTTTAAAAGCTGAAGAGTACTCCATTGTATGTATATACCACCTTTCTTTATCCATTCATTTGTCAATGGACATTTAGATTGCTTGTCTATCTTGGCTATTGTGAATAGTTCTGAAGTGAAATAGGAGTGCTGATATATTTTCAAAACCCTGATTTTAATTCTTTTGGATAAATACCCAGAAGGGGATTGTTGGGTCATATGATAGTTCTATTTATAATGTTTAGAAGTATTTTCAAACTGTTTTTTATAGTGGTTGCACTACTTTGCATTCCCACCAACAGTGTTTAAGGGTTCCAATTTTTTCCACATCCTTTCTGAAATTTCTTACTTTTTGTGATTTTTATTTTAAATAACAGACATCCTGACAGGTGTGAGGTAGTATTTCATTGTGCTTTTGATTTGCATTTTCATGATTACTAGTGGCATTAAGCAATTTGGGGACATTTGCATGTCTTCTTAGGACAGATGTCTATTAAAATATTTAGCCCATTTAAAAATTGGGTTATTATTATTATTATTATTATTTTACTATAGATTTGTAGGAGTTCCTTACATATATTGGAGATTAACCCCTTATCAAATACCTGGTTTAGAAATATCTTTCTCTGTAAATTGCCTTTTTACTCTGTTGACTGTTTTCTTTGCTGTGCAGAAGCTTTTTAGTTTGATGTAGTTTTACTTGTTTATTTTTGTTTTTGTTGCCTGTGCTTCTGGTGTCATATCCATAAAATCATTGCTAAGACCAATGTCATGAAGAATTGCCCCTCTTTACTTCTAGGAATTTTGCAGTATCAGATCCTATGCTTAAGTCATTAATCTACTTTGAGTTGATTTTTGTTTATAGTGTAAGATAAGGGTCTAAATTTCTTCTTTTTAAAGGTCTAATTGACAATGTTGTATGTATTTACAGTGCATAACATGATGTTTTGATATGTGTATACATTTTGAAATGATTAAATCAAACTAATTAACAGATTCATCTTCTCACATACTTTTTTTGTGCTAAGAATATTTAAGATCTAACCTCTTAGTTATTTCCAAATACTTTATACATTATTTATTATTTGCTACAGTCTCCATGCTGTACAATGGATCTCCAGAACTTATTCATTCCATTTAACTGAAACTTTTTACCGTTTAATCAACATCTCCCCATTACCCTCCCATTCTCCAGCCCCTAAAAACCACCATTCTACTCTCTGCTTCTGAGTTTGATTTTTTTAGGTTCCACGTATAAATGAGATCATGAGATATTTGTCTTTCTTTGCCTGGCTTATTTTACTTAGCATAATATCCTCCAGGTTTATCCATATTGTCGCAAATGACAGGATTTCTTTCTTTTTTAGTCTGAAAAGTATTCTATATTCCATATTTCCATATATATGTGTGTATATATATATAACATTTTATCAATTAATGAACACTTAAGTTGATTCCATATCTTGACTATTGTGAATAATGCTGCAGCAAACATAGAATTGCAGATAGCTGTCCAACATACTGATCTTGTTTACTTTGGATATATACCCAGTAGTAGGAGAGCTGGATGATATTGTAGTTCTATTTTTGACTTCTTGAGGAACCTCCATACTATCTTTCATAATGGCTGTACTATCTAGTTTTATGGTTTTGAATGTGTATATCCAGTTTTTATATATACCAATTGTTGAAGTGACTTTCCTTTCCCCATTGTGTATTCTTAGCACTTTTGTTGAAGATTAGTTGATGATATATATGTGGATTTATTTCTGGGCACTCTGTCTTTTTCTATCGATCTGTATACTTGTCTTTATGCCAGTACCATACTGTTTTGATTACTGTGGATTTGTAACATATTTTGATATCAGCAGTGAACATTTCCAAACTCAATTTATGAGGCCATTACTCTGATACCAAAGACAGCCAAAACATCACAAGAAAAAAAAAAAAAAAACTATAGGTCCATATCCCTGATGAATTTAGATGTAAGAATCCTCAAGAAAACAACAGCACATCAAATCTGATGACACAGTAAAAGAATCATAGGCCATGGCCAAGTATGATTGATTTCTAGGATGCAAGAATGGTTCAACATAGAAAAATCAATTAATGTAATATTCCACATTAACAGAATAAGGGTTAAAAATTACATGATCATCTCAATAGATGCAGAAAAAAAATTTGACAAAATTCAACATCATTTTATGATGGAAACTCTAAACAAAATAGAAATATAAATAAATTACCTCAACATAACACAAACAATATATTTAAAGCCCATAGTTAACATCATATTCAATGATGAAAAACTGAAAGCTCTTCCTCTAAGATCAGGAATCTTAGAGGATTCCTGGGGTATAGAGGAAAAGAATGTCCACTCTCACCAATTCTATTCAACATAGTACTGAAAGGCCTTGCCAGAGCAATTCAGCAATAAAAACAAAGCCATCCAAGTAAGAAAGGAAGAGGTAATATTATCTCCACTGATGACATAACCTTATATGTAAAATACCCTAAAGACTCTACAAACAAACTATTTGGACTAATGAACAAGTTTAGTAAAGTTGCATGACACAAAATCAACATGGAAAATTCAGTGGTGTTTCTATACATAATGACAAACTAACAAGGAAATTGGGAAAACAATCTCTTTTATAATAGCACTAAAATAATAAAATATTTGAAAGTAAAATTAAATAAGAAGGTGAAAGACTTGTTTACTAAGACTGCAAATTATTAATAAAGAATTGAAGAGGACACAAACAAACAGAAAGACATTCATGTTTATGTATTGGAAGACTTAATTTTTAAATGTCCATACTACCGACATACAGAGATCTACCGATTTAATAGCAATTCTATCAATTCTAATAGTATTTTTTTAAAGAAATAGAAAAAAATTCTGGAATTTATACATAGCTACCAAAGATCATAAATAGCAAAAATAAGACTTGTAAAAGAATGACACTACTCATTTTTTAATTATTTTTTTATTTTTTATTTTTTATTATTATTATACTTTAAGTTCTATGGTACATGTGCATAACATGCAGGTTTGTTACATATGTATACTTGTGTCATGTTGGTGTGCTGCACCCATCAACTCGTCAGCACCCATCAACACGTCATTTATATCAGGTATAACTCTCAATGCAATCCCTCCCCCCTCCACACTCCCCATGATAGGCCCTGGTGTGTGCTGTTCCCCTTCCCGAGTCCAAGTGATCTCATTGTTCAGTTCCCACCTATGAGTGAGAACATGCGGTGTTTGGTTTTCTGTTCTTG
>NW_012101275.1:389054-396546 GCF_000951045.1 Mandrillus leucophaeus | reverse complement strand
TGTGGGGTGTCAGACTGCCCCTAGTGGGGGATGTCTCCCAGTTAGGCTACTCAGGGGTCAGGGACCCTCTTGAGCAGGGAGTCTGTCCGTTCTCAGATCTCAACCTCCGTGTTGGGAGATCCACTGCTCTCTTCAAAGGTGTCAGACAGGGTCGTTTGCGTCTGCAGACGTTTCCGCTGCTTTTGTTGTGTTTACTGTGCCCTGTCCCCAGAGGAGGAGTCTACAGAGACAGGCAGGTTTCCTTGAGCTGCTATGAGCTCCACCCAGTTCGAGCTTCCCAGCGGCTTTATTTACCTACTTAAGCCTCAGCAGTGGTGGGCGCCCTTCCCCCAGCCTCGCTGCTGCCTTGCTGGGAGATCACAGACTGCTGTGCTAGCAATGAGGGAGGCTCTGTGGGCATGGGACCCTCCCGGCCAGATGTGCGATATAATCTCCTGGTGTGCCTGTTTACTTAAAGCGCAGTATTGGGGTGGGAATTACCCGATTTTCCAGGTGTTTTGTGTCTCAGTTCCCCTGGCTAAGAAAACGGATTCCCTTTCCCCTTGCACTTCCCAGGTGAGCAATGCCTCGCCCTGCTTCAGCTCTCGCTGGTCGGGCTGCAGCAGCTGACCAGCACCGATTTTCCGGCACTCCGTAGTGAGATGAACCCAGTACCTCAGTTGAAAATGCAGAAATCACCGGTCTTGTGTGTCGCTGGCGCTGGGAGTTGGAGACTGGAGGTGTTCCTATTCGGCCATCTTGCTCTGCCCTCTACTCTTTTTAAAATAATTTATTCTTTTAACTTCCATGATGCCATACTTTATTGGCTGTTTTGCTACCTTCACTTAGGCAGTGGGGTATTTTCCTGGCTTCATCTCCTTAAACTCAGGGCTTCTTTAGGACACTCATATGAGTCCACATCTTCCTTCACCATCTCTCTCTAGTTGATGCTCTGTCGTCCCATGGTTTCAAATTTCATTGATATTCACAGCTCACAAATATATATCTCCAGGTTTGTCCTTTACCTTGAATTTCAGATTTGTGTATCTAAATGCCCACACATCATCCCAATATAGATGTCTCACAGATATGTCAAACACAAGTGTGACCTACTTAGAACTCTTAAATCTTACCCTAAAACCTCTTCCTCGCATTATTAATCATCACAGTAAAGACAGTATTCACCCATTCGCTCAAGCCAAAGGATAAATGAGGTTCTTGAATGCTCTCTTCTTCATCTCCCACGTCCAGCCAATTAGAAGGTCCTGTCAATTCTACCCCCAAAAATAAAGTTCAAAGAGAAAGAAATAAAGGACATTATGATTGGGAAGGAAGACATCAAATTTTCTTTTCATACAGACAATATGATCTTATGTTTTTTATTGTTTATTTATTTAGTGATTTGATTTTGTATGAACATTATTAGTGCATTTTTTTATTTTACCATCTACATCAATTGTTACAATTATTAAAAATTGGGTACAAGGCACAGATGAACTAAGGGAGTCTACCTAATAGATTATGCAAGATTATTTTTTGTTTGTTTCTCTGTTTGTTTTTGTTTTGTTTTATGTCTTTTTAATTTTTAAAAATTATTTTTGTATTTCAATAGGTTTGTGGGAAACAGGTGGTGTTTGGTTACAGGAATGTTATTTAGTGGTGATTTCTGAGATTTCGGTACTCCCATCACCCAAGCAGTGTACACTGTACCCAATGTGTAGTCTTTTACCCCTCACCACCCTCCTACCCTTTCTCTGGAGTCCTTAAAGTCCATTGTATCGTTCTTAATGCCTTCGCGTCCTCATAGTTTAGCTCCCACTATAAGTGAAAACGTATGATGTTTAGTTTTCCATTTCTGAGTTACTTCGCTTAGAACAATAGTCTCCAAATCCATCCACATTGCTGCAAATACCATTATTTCATTTCTTTTTATGGCTGAGTAGTATTTCATGGTGCGTGCGTGTGTGTGTGTGTGTGTGTGTGTGTGTTTCCTTTATCACTCATTGATCCATTGGCATTTGGGCTTGCTCTAAATTTTTGCAGTTGTGAGTTGTGCTGTTGTAAGTCCATTTGTTCTAGGGTATAGTTTAAGTCCATTGTTTCTTGGTTGACTTTCTGTCCTGATGACCTGTCTAGCGCTGTCAGTGAAGTATTGAAGTCCCCCACTATTATTGTGTTGCTGTCTATCTCATGCCTTAAGTTTAGTAGTAATTTTTTAAATAAATTTGGAAGTTCCAGAGTTAGGTGCATATGTATTTGGAATTGGGATGTTTTTTGTTGGACAAATTCTTTCATTATTATATAATGTTTCTCTGTCTTTTTTCACTGCTGTTACTTTAAGTTTTGCTTTGTCTGATATAAGAATAGCTACTATTGCTCTCTTTTGGTGTCCATTTGCATAAAATATATTTTTCCACCCCTTTACCTTAATTTTATATAATTTCTTATTTCTGTATCTTTTAATTGGACCATTTAGGCTCTTTACATTTGATGTTAGTTTGATATGTGAGGTACTATTTTATTCATTTTATCTGTTGTCTGAATACCTATTTTTTAATTGTGTTATTGTTTTATAGGTCCCATGAGGTTTATGCTTTAAGGTGGTTCTGTTTTGGTGTATTTTGAAGATTTGTTGCAAAATTTAGAGCTTTTTAAGCCGTTCTTGCAGTGCAGGCTTGGTAGTGGCAAATTCTCTTAGCATTTGTTTGTCTGAAAAAGGGTGTCTTCCTTCATTTATGAAACTTAGTTTCGCCGGATACAAAATTCTTAGCTGATAATTCTTTTGTTTAAGCAGGCTAAAGATAGGACCCCAATCACTTCTGGATTGTAGGGTTTCTGCTGAGAAATCTGCTGTTAATCGACAGATTTTCCTTTATAGGTTACCTGATGCTTTTGCCTTACAAATCCTAAGATTCTTTCTTTTGTCTTGACTTTAGATAACATGAAGATTGTGTGCCCAGGTGATAATCTTTTTGCGATAAATTTCCCAGATGTTCTTTGAGCTCCTTGTGTTAAAATATCTAGATCTCTAGCGAGACTGGGAAAGTTTTCCTCAATTATTCCTTCAAATATGTTTTCTAGACTTTTGAATTTCTCTTTTACTTCAGGGACACCAGGTACTCTTAGGTTTGATCATTTAACATAAATCCCAAACTTCTTAAAATGTTTGTTCATTAGTTTTCTTTTCATTCTTCTTTATTGGATTGGATTGGGTTAATTTTAAAGCCTTGCCTTTGAGCTCTGAAGTTCTTTCTTCTACATCTTCAATTCTATTGCTGAGACTTTCCAGTGTATTTTTCATTTCTTTAAGTGTGTTCTCCATTCCAGAAGTTGTAATTGTATTTATAGGATGTATTTCTCTGGAGATTTAATTTAATTTTATTTTATTTTTGAGACAGAGTCTTGCTCTGTTGCCCAGGCTCGAGTGCAGTGGTGTGATCTTGGCTCACTGCAAGCTCTGCCTCCTGGGTTCGTGCCATTCTCCTGCCTCAGCTTCCCAAGTAGCCGGGACTACAGGCACCTGTGGGCCCAGCTAATTTTTTGTATATTTTAGTAGAGATAGGGTTTCACCATGTTAGCCAGGATGGCCTCGATCTCCTGACTTCATGATCCACCTGCCTCGGTCTCCCAAAGTGCTGAGATTGCAGGCATGAGCCCCCATGCCCGACCTCTCTGGAGATTTTTATATCCATACCCTGTAACTTTAAAGAAATTATTTAAGTTGGTATTCGCCTTTCTCTAGTGCACTTTGAGCAGCTTAATAATCAACCTTCTGAATTCCTTTTCTGGCAATACAGAGATTTCTTCTTGGTTTGAATCCATTGCTGCTGAGCTAGTGTGATGTTTTGGGGGTGATAAATAACCTTGTTTTGTCATATTACCAAAATTGCTTTTCTGGTTCTTTCTAATTTGAGTAGACTCTGTTAAAGGGAAGATCTGGTGCTCAAAGGCTGCTGTTCAGATTCTTTTGTCCCGCAGGGTGCTCCTATGATATGGTGCTCTCCCTCTTCCCCTAGGAATGTGGCTTCCTGAGAGCTGAACTGCAGTGATTGGTATGTATTTTCTGGAACTAGACACCCAGTAGAGCTCCAGAGCTCCAGGATGGTACTGGGGAGTGTCTGCAAAATGTCCTGTGATGTAATCTGTCTTTAGGTCTCCCAGAAGTGGATATCAGTACCTGCTCCAGTGGAGGTAATGGGGAGTGAAGTCGACTCCATGAGGTTCCTTGGTTGTATTTTTGTTTAGTGTGCTAGTTTTGTGTTGGTTGGCCTCCAGCCAGGTGGTGATGCTCTCAAGACAGCATTAGCTGTGGCAGTAAAGAGAAGAAAAATCTTGCCCTAGGGTCACCTGGATAAGTATTCTGATTTCTCAGGTGGTGGGCAGAGCCATAGAGATCACAAGAGTTTATGTCCTTTGTCTATGACTATGAGGGCACATAGAGAAAGACCATCCGGTTGGGGCAGAATTAGGTGTGTCTGAGTTCAGATACTCCTTGAGTGCAAAACTCTCTTTGCTACAGCTGCTATGGAGGGTGGGGATGTGGTTGCCAGGCCAATGGAGTTATCTTCCTGAGGGTACTATGGCTGCCCCTACTGTGTCATGAAGGTTGCCAAGGAAGTGGGGAAAATCCAGCAGTTACAGACCTCACCCAGCTCCTACACAGCCTAACTCCTACTGTGCCCTCCACTCCAACAGCACTGAGTTTATTTCCAAGCAGTGGGTGAGCAGGGATGAAAACGTGCCCCATGCTACAAGCCTCTCCACTGAGAAAGGAAGCAAGGCTTTCAGGTTTGATGCCTCCCCACCTGCCAAGGCTTCTGTGCTCATGTCTGCACTTCTAGTTTTCCCCCTCCCCCAGTTTCTTTCAAGGAATCTTCACATTCAGTTGAAACTATTACAAAGTTCTGCTAGAGGTTTTCTTCTCCCTGTGGTATTTCCCCAATTTCATTGGCAGCCCACCTCAAGGACCCTGTGAGACAAATTCAGAAATGGCTGCTTCCTCTACCCCTGTATTTTGTTTAAGTCTTTAAATTCATCGCAGCTCTAGGTAAAGTCAGATCCTTCTCCTGTGATCTGGACCTTCAGGTTCCCCAATGAAGATGTGTGTTTGGGGGTGAGCAATCCCCCTTTCATAATTTCACACTTTGGGCGCTCAGAGTTTGTTTCTTTTTTTTTTTTTCTGTGTCCCAGAACCTGGTTGATCTTACATTTGGAAAAACCTAGAGACTGCACAAAAAACCTATTAGAACCGATGAGTACTTGTTTTAGGAAACAAAATCTACATACAAAAATATGTAGCATTTTTATATGCTAACAGTGAACAATCCAAACAAAAAATCAAAAAGCAATCCCATTTACAATAGCTACATATAAAATTAAATATCTAGTAATCACCTTAACCAAATAAGTTAAAGATTCTTATAATGAAAACTGTAAAACACTGATGAAAGAAACAGAAAAGGACACAAATAAATGGAAAGATACACTATGTTCATAGATAAGAAAACTCAATATTTTTACAAAGTCCATACTACTCAAAGCAATCTTCAGATTCAATGCAATCCTTATTAAAATATCTGTGACATTCTTCACAGAAATAAAATAAAATAGTTCTAAAAATTATATGTAATCACAAAAGATGCAGAATAGCCAAAGCTATCCTTGGCAAAAAGAACGAAACTGGAGGAATCATTTATCTGACTTCAAATTATATTACAGAGCTATAGTAACTAAAACCAGCATGACAGTGGCATAAGAATAGAAATATAGATGAATAAAACAGAATAGAGAATCCAGAAACAAATGAATACACCTACAGTGAACTCATTTTCAAAAAAGGTGCCAAAACCAAACACTGGGGAAAACAAAATCTTCTCAATAAATGGTGCTAGGAAAACTGTACATCCATACAGAGAAGCATGAAATGAGACCACTATTTCTTACCATATACAAAAATCAAATCAAAATGGATTAATCTAAGGCTCAAACTATGAAACTACCACAAGAAAACATCGTAAAAAGTCTCCCAGGACATTGATTGGTCTGGGCAAATATTTCTCAAGCACAGGCAAACAAAGCAAAAATGGACAAATGGGGTCACATCAACTTAAAAAACTTCTGTGCAGCAAAGAAAAAAATCCAAAAACTGAAGAGACAATCCAAAAAAATGAGAGAAAATATTTGTAAGAGGCTTAGACTCCCATACAATAATAATGGGAGACTTTAACACCCCATTGTCAACATTAGACAGATCAACGAGACAGAAAGTAAATAACGATATCCAGGAATTGAACTCAACTCTGCACCAAGCGGGCCTAATAGACATCTACAGAACTCTCCAACCCAAATCAACAGAATATAGATTCTTCTCAGCACCACATCGCACTTATTCCAAATTGACCACATAGTTGAAAGTAAAGCACTCCTCAGCAAATGTAAAAGAAAAGTAATTATAACAAACTGTCCCTCAGACCACAGTGCAATCAAACTAGAACTCAGGGCTATGAAACTAAATCAAAACCACTCTACTACATGGAAACAGAACAACCTGCTCCTGAATGACTACTGGGTATAACAAAATGAAGGCAGAAATAAAGATGTTCTTTGAAACCAATGAGAACAAAGATACAACATACCAGAATCTCTGGGACACATTTAAAGCAGTGTGTAGAGGGAAATTTATAGCACTAAATGCCCACAAGAGAAAGCAGGAAAGATCTAAAACTGACACTCTAACATCACAATTAAAAGAACTAGAGAAGCAAGAGCAAAGGCATTCAAAAGCTAAGAGAAAGCAAGAAATAACCAAGATCAGAGCAGAACTGAAGGAGATAGAGACACAAAAAACCCTCCAAAAAATCAATGAATCCAGGAGTTGATTTTTTGAAAAGATCAACGAAATTGAAAGACTGCTAGCAAGAGTAATAAAGAAGAAAAGAGAGAAGAATCAAAGAGACGCAATAAAAAATAAGAAAGAGGATATCACCACTGACCCCATAGAAATACAAACTACCATCAGAGAATACTATAATCACCTCTACGCAAATAAACTAGAAAACCTAGAAGAAATGGATAGTTTCCTGGACACTTACACTCTCCCAAGACTAAATCAGGAAGAAGTTGAACCCCTGAATAGATCAATAGCAGGCTCTGAAATTGAGGCAATAATTAATAGCCTACCAACGAAAAAAAGTCCAGGACCAGATGGATTCAGTTGAATTCTACCAGAGGTACAAAGGGGAGCTGGTACCATTCCTTTGGAAACTATTCCAATCAATACAAAAACAGAGATTCTTTCCTAATTCATTTTATGAGGCCAACATCATCCTGATACCAAAGCCTGGCAGAGACACAACAACAAAAGAGAATTTTAGACCAAAATCCCTGATGAACATCGATGCAAAAATCCTCAACAGAAGACTGGCAAACCAAATCCAGCAGCACATCAAAAAGCTTATCCACCATGATCAAGTGGACTTCATCCCTGGGATGCAAGGCTGGTTCAACATATGCA
>NW_012101275.1:366255-384894 GCF_000951045.1 Mandrillus leucophaeus | reverse complement strand
CAAAACCACAATGAGATACCATCTCACACCAGTTAGAATGGCAATCATTAAAAAGTCAGGAAACAACAGGTGCTGGAGAGGATGTGGAGAAATAGGAATACTTTTACACCGTTGGTGGGACTGTAAACTGTTCAACCATTGTGGAAAACAGTACGGAGATTGCTCAAGGATCTGGAACTAGAAATACCATTTGAGCCAGGCATCCCAGTACTGGGTATATACCCAAAGGATTATAAATCATGCTGCTATATAGACACATGCACATGTATGTTTACTGCAGCACTATTCACAATGGCAAAGACTTGGAATCAACCCAAATGTCCATCAGTGACAGACTGGATTAAGAAAATGTGGCACATATACACCATAGAATACTATGCAGCCATAAAAAAGGATGAGTTTGTGTCCTTTGTAGGGACATGGATGCAGCTGGAAACCATTATTCTCAGCAAACTATTGCAAGAACAGAAAACCAAACACCGCATGTTCTCACCCATAGGTGGGAATTGAACAACGAGATCACTTGGACACAAGAAGGGACACCAGGGCCTATTGTGGGGATGGAGGAGGGGAGAGGGATAGCATTAGGAGATATACCTGATATAAATGACGAGTTAATGGGTGCAGCACACCAACATGACACATGTATACATATGTAACAAACCTGCATGTTGTGCACATGTACCCTAGAAGTTAAAGTATAATAATTTAAAGAATAGAAAAAAAGAAAATATTTGTAAAGTATCCATCTGTCAAGGGATTAATAAACAGAATATATAAAAATCTCAAACTACTCTATAGAAATAAATCTAGTAATCTGATCAAAAAATGAGCAAATAATGTGAATAGATATTTCTCAAAAGAAGACATACAAGTAGCAAATAGGCATATGAAAAAGGGCTCTGATTATAAGAGATACGCAAATAAAAACTACAATGAGATATTATCTCATCACAGTTAAAATGGCTTTATCTGAAAACCAGGCAATAACAAATTCTGATGAGGATTTGGAGAAAATGGAACCCTTGTATACTGTTAGTGGGTATATAAATTAGTACAGCCACTATGGAGAACAATTTGGAGAGTCCTCAAAAAAAAAAAAAAAAAAATAGAGCTACCATGTGATCCAGTAAGCCTACTGCTGGGTATATATTCATAATAAAGGACATCAGTATATCAAAGAGATATCTGCACTCCCATGTTTGTTGCAGCACTGTTCACAATAGCCAAGATTTGAAAGCAACATAAGTGCCCTTCAGCAGATGAACAAATAAAACAAATGTGGAGCACATACACAATGGAGTACTATTCATGCATAAAAAAGAATAAGATCTTTTCATCTGCAACAACAGGGATGGAACTACAGGTTCTTATGTTAAGTGAAACAAGCCAAGCACAGAAAGAGAAACATCACAGGTTCTCACTTATTTGTGACATCTAAAAATCAAAACAATTTAACCCTTGGAGATAGAGAATAGAAGAATAGTTACCAGAGGCTGAGAAGGGTAGTTGGAGGTTCCAGAGGGAGGAGGGGATGGCTGATGGACACAAAAAACTAGTTGGAAACAATGAATAAAGCCTAGTATTTGATAGCACGACAGGGTGGCTATAGTTAATTATTATTTATTTATTTATTTATTTATTTATTTTCTGAGACGGAGTCTCACTCCACTGCCCAAGCTGGAGTGCAGTGGTTCTATCTTGGCTTATGCAACCTCTGCCTCCTGGGTTCAAGCAATTCTTCTGCCTCAGCCTCCCAAGTAGCTGGGATTACAGGTGCATACCACCATGCTTGGCTAATTTTTGTATTTTTTTAGTAGAGATGGAGTTTCACCCCATTAGCGAGGCTGGTCTCGAACTCCTGACCTCAAATTATTCACCCTCCTCAAACTCCGAAAGTACTGAGATTACAGGCATGAGCCACTGCTTCCGGCCTAATTGTATATTTTAATATAACCCAAAATGTATTATTAGATTGTAACACAAAGGAAAAAAGCTTGGGAGAATAGATAACCCATTTTCGTGATGTGATTACTATGTATTGCATGCTTGTATCAACCTATCCCTTGTGTCCCATAAATAAATATACCTATGACTCCACAAAAATTAAAAATTAAAAAAATTATTATTTACAGAATTCAACAGAGTCACCAAGTAAGTAATTTTCAAACTTCTGGACTCTGTAAATGTGAAGTACATTTTACATCTGACCTTTACATTTTACACACACACATAGAACTGAAACAAAAAATGTATACTTACCAATTTCCTCTCTGCTGTATTGTGATATTTCATTTTATTCCATTCTATTGTATTAAAATGCTGATCTTGAGCTAGACAGTTATTTTAAGCCTATGACTGGGCTGCAAACCACCAAACTCTGGCTTTACGGTCTGCTGGTGGCAACTGGATAGAGTAGGCTCTGAATTCTTCATCTCACTTTGATCAGAATTATTTTTCTTTTAGACTTCAGGGTTCCAGGTAAGGTACTGTTTAAACACCAAGTACCAATAGTAAAAGAGAAAAAAATATCACTAGACTCCAACCCCCTTGAAAGCTGCTGAAGGCCAGGGATGTAGAGTAAGTCTTCACCATTTTCTAGTTGACTAAATCCTGCATATGTGTTTTGTACCTGGTGCTTTGTGTAAGGTATATGTATGTTTTGTCTTCCTTGATCCTAAGGTTACAGCAACCTATTTAAGTAGATAGTATCATTTTTGTTTTTTAGATGAGGAAAATGATGTTTGGAATGTTGAAATGACTTTTACAAGGTCACACAGCAAAACTAGTACTGGAGTCCAGAATTCCTAACCCACATCTGTGCTACAGTGCATACTTACATAACTGTGGCTTGTGGTAGTATAAAGTGTGTGGGCTTTAAGAGTAATTTAAATTATGGTTAAATCCTGGTTTAGGTTTCTACCTGGGGGAAATCGGAAATTTCACCTTATCTAACTGAATCTCAGGTTGCATAACTATAAAATAGTTAACAATATTTACTCCACATGAATTTTTGTGGGTATTAATATGGCAATGCATGCAAAGCATCTAGTACATAATAAGAGTATAGTAGGTGCTTAATGATTGTCAACACATATTGGTTTATTAGGACTTTTGCCAATATATGACATATAAATTATGCCCAAATTGAAACGAGAGTGGAAGGAAGCCCAGGTGATACAATCCATAGAAGTAAAATTTCCAGGGTGCAGAGCAAAGTAGAGGAGGGCAGAGTAGATATAGGAGAACCAATGGAGAATAATCAGCACAACTTGGGTGTATGCTCTTTCTGTCCTGAAACTTCTGATCCATTTCCCTAAAGGTCTGAAAATAATGGAGAGCAGAGACTGTACAAATAAAAAAGATGATTGCAAGAACAGAGGCTTTGAAGACTTCAATTGTTCTTCCCTCATGGTATTAATCTTCAATCTATTATTCAAACCTGAGTTTTTGTTCAATCTTAATGGAATCCACAGCTCTGTCTCACAAATCCACCAATTTATCTCCATTCTCTGAAAACTGACTGGTCAAAGCCACCAACATTACCACTGCTTCCTATTGATCAACCTGCTTCCAGTCTCCCTCCAATGCAACCTTCATCTTGTTACCAGGGAGAACTACAAAAATGCTAATTCTTTCTAATCCATTTAAGTATTTAGCACTCTCAGTGGCTCCTCTTACTCACAGTAAAGTCCAAATACTTATCATCTATTAAAGACATGCACTCTTGAACCAACCTCCTTAGTTCAGATTCTAGCTTCACCACTCTTTATCTGTGAGACCTCTAGTAAATTACTTTGCCATTCTGATCATTAATTTTCTTATCTGTAAAATGGAAGCAATAACAGTATCTATCTCAAAGGGTTGTTATGAAAACTAAATGAACTGATAAGTAGATATTAGCTACTAATTTTTTATATTCTTAGCCCATGCTTCAGCCAAGTTAAACAGGTTTATGTTTCAAATTACACACTCCATTTTCTTCCTTGATTTTGTTACTGTTGTTTTCTCTGCCTGTAATGTTCTTTCCTATATTTACATTTATCAAAACCCTACTCACCCGTTAAAACCCAACTCAGCCAGGCGTGGTGGCTCATGCCTGTAATTCCAGCACTTTGGGAAGCTGAGGTGGGTGGACCATGAAGTCAGGAGTTCAATACCAGCTTGGCGAAGATGGTGAAACCCCGTCTCTACTAAAATTACAAAAATTAGCTGGGCATGGTGGCACATGCCTGTAATCCCAGCTACTCAGGAGGCTGAGGCAGAGAATTGCTTAAAACAGGGAGGCAGAGGTTGCAGTGAGACAAGATCATGCCACTGCTCTCCAGCCTGGGTGACAGAGTGAGAATCCATCAAAAACAAACACACAAACAAACAAAAAACCATTCAAATGACATCTCCACTCAAAAGACTTTTGTCACCACCAATGTCTCTATTATCACTTACTTCTCTGTAATATCATTGTCGTGTCCAGGTTTTACATTTTCTGATAGATTATGAGTGCCAGAAGTCGTGTTTGGTTTGTGTCTGTGTTTCACATAACACAACACAATGTTGACATAGAGTTAGATTTTCAGTGAATTCTTGTTGAATATATGAAGGGTTGAATGAATAAATTCTGTTTTATTTGACTCTGTCCATCTAGGCAGCAGTAGTTATATTAATAAGCCAAACTCTGGTGTTGGTCACCTTCAGGCCCAATGGCACTGTGTCCCTGACCCCAACTTAAACCTAGATCTTGCAAATGGTAGGTCTCTTCTGTTACTCAACTACCACAGACAGTCTTTCTGTGCTTCCACTAACTCCTTGTGTGCCTTTATTCTATAGCATAGGGAACGAGAGCACGGGCTTTGGAGCCAAAGTGCGAGGATTTACTAGCTTTTACCTATAACCTTGGACAAAGTTACTCACCCCTTTTACACCTCTAACTTTTTTCTCATCTGTAAAATTAGGATGATAGTAATAATAGTATCTGTTGCCTGGGATTGATATGAGGACAAAATAATATGATCTACCTAAAGTTCTCAGAACATCACCAGGCATATGATAGATCTCAATAAATATTAGCCACTGTTACTACTATCTTATTTAACTTACTTTCTTCAGCTTCCTGGATTCCATATGCCAACTCTCTAGCTGGTACTTCTCCTAGGACCTCAGGCAATGTGCCCCTTCATTATTAGCCAATACAAGACTGGCCATTAATCCAAGGGCAGGAAAGGAAGAAGTCTGTTACTTCCTATGAACTTCAGAGATGGGATGGGCTAGGGTGCTGAGCAGCTACAGCCCTCAATTCAAAAAAAAAAAAAAAATCTCCCAAGATTAATGAGCTGCAGTTATGTTTTGGACAAAATAACATTTATTTGGCTCTCACAAGGTTCTCATACACAAATATTTCAAACCTACAAGAGTGCTAATCTAAAAGAGAGGAGACCTGATTCTAGTCCTGACACTGACACTGATTCTCAGAATAAACTTGAACAAAGCATTTTTCTTACTTTGGCTTCATATCTTTTATACAACAAGGGCACTGATTAGATGGTCTCTAAGGGCCTCTATCTCTGGGAGATTGTGATTCTGTAAGTCTGCTCCTCCCACACAGAGATGCTGGAGAAGCAATAGAGATTTCTGTTTATCATCCAGGAAGAGTTTATCCTTTTCACAATACCAAGGCATAATATTTGATTCCCTAGTAGGTCAGGTGTAGTACTCAACAAGAAAGAATTCAGTCTTTAGAGTAAGACCCATGAAGGAAACAAAAAGTAAGATTCTTTCTGGAAGAAATGGAGCAAATGCCTGTGGAACCTGTCACAGTTTATTTGGGCTACTAAAACAAAATACCATAGACTAGATGATTTTAAACCCCAAAAATTTATTTATTACAGTTCTGCTGGCAAGTCCCAGATAAGAGCACCAGAAGATGTGATGCCCGGCGAGGACCCACTTCATTGTCTTTTTGCTGCGTCCTCCCATAGTGTGTGAGGTGAGCTAGCTCTCTGGAGTTTCTTTTCATATGGACACTAATTCAAATCATGAGAGCTCATGATTTTCATATGTAAGCTAATCCAAATCATGAGAGCTCAAAACATTTAAACTACAGAATTCCAGTTCTAGAACTCCAAACTTTATGTTCTTATCATAAGCAAAATACATTAATTCCATTCCAATAACTCCAAAAGTCTTAACTCATTTCAGCATCAAATCCAACGTCTAAAGTTTAAGGTTTCATCTAAATATTATCAAAATCAGATATGTGTGAGATTCAAGGCATGATTTGTATTGAGGCAAATGGTGCTCCAGATGTCAGCCTGTGGAATCAAACAAAACACGTGCTTTCAAAATACAGTGGTAGAGAAGGCACAGGACAGATATTCCATTCCAAAAATGAGAGCTGGAAAAGAAGGAAGGAGTGAAAGTTGCCAAATGAGTCCAAAATTTAGCATGACAAGTAATATTAAATCTTAAGACTCAAGAATAGTCTTCATTGACTCAATGTGCTGCCCTCCATGTCCACAAGGGTGGACATTCCACCTTTTGGAAACACTGGAGTGAAGATTCCACATCTACAGATTTGGGCAGTCTTACCCACATGGCTTTACGAGATGCAGTCCATTCTATAGCTCTTGCAGGCTTGAGTCTCATTCCTGTGGCTCTCCCAAGCTGAAATCAAACAGCACTGACCATACTAGTCTGGAGTCTTGGAGGCAGCCCCACTCCGTGGCTCCACTGGGCCTTATCCTGGTGTGGGTTCTTTCTGGTGGCCTCAACCCCGCAATGGTTTCTTACATGAGCTCCACAGCTCTCTGGGGGCATCCTTTAAAATCTATGTAGAGGCAGCCATGACTACAGCTTTGCTGGGCACAGTGCATACTGCTCTGAAGCCTGTCAGAACTGCACCTAAGGCAGCTGGGGAGCACAGTGATGGTGTGTGAGGTGTGAAGTCCATGATATGAAGTAGAGCCAGGCATCAGTGGTCTCTCCTTTAAAATTGTCTACCTTCCACTCAGGCTCTTGAACTCTGGATCTGCGATGGGAAAGGCAGTCCCAGTGATCTTCAAAATATCTTTAGGGCCGAGTGTGGTGGCTCATGGCTGTAATCCCAGCATTTTGGGAGGCTGAGGTTGGTGGATTATTAGAACCCATGAGTTCAAGAGCAGCCTTGATGACATGGTCAAACCCCATCTCTACAAAAATTAGCTAGGTGTAGTGGTGTGTGCCTGTAGTTCTAGTTAATCAGAAGAAATGAGGTGGAAGGATTGATTGAGCCTGGAGGTTGAGTCTGCAGTGAGCCATGATGGTGCCACTGCATTCCAGCCTAAGCAACAGAGTGAGATCTTTTCAAAAAAACCTTTAGGATTATTCTTCCATTGTCTTTGACTATAGGCTTTGTCTTCTCTTTAGGTGGCTGACTAATCTCTCCATTGTCTTAATGAATAGCTCCTAACTTCAGTTGAGATGGCTGATCCATACTAATCTCATTATCAAATTTGGCCACATACTTAATGTTCTCTCCCAAACAGAATTTCTAACAGACTATATATATATATATATATATACACACACACACACACACACATATACACACACATATATATACTTATATATACAGATATATGCACTATATATATTGTATATTATATATATTATAATCTAGATAGGCTACAAATTTTTCAGAATTTTAAGTTCTGCTTTTGTTCTGCTCAACGTTTCCATCTTTAAGTCATATTTCTCTTCTCACATTTTGCTATAAGCAGTTAAGAAAGACCAGGCTATTCCTTCATCACTTTGTTAGATATTACCTCAGCCAAATATCCAATTTCATTGCTCACAAGTTCTACATCTTGCAAAATACTAGGACATAAACATAATTCAGACAAATTCTTTACCATTTCCTCCATTATTCAATAACTTGTTACTCATTTGCATCTGAGACCTCTTCAGAATAGAATGGGTTGCTGCTCTCCCCATGATAATGAGTGAGTTTTCACTCTATTAGTTCACACAAGATCTGGTGGATTAAAAGAGTCTGGCACCTACTCCCCTCTCTGTTATTCCATCACTTGTCATGTGACACACCTGTTCCCCACTTGCCTTCTGCCAGGAGTAAAAGCTTCCTGAGGCCCTCATTAGAAGCAAATGCTGGTGCCATGCTTACTATACAGTCTGTAGAATGGAGAGCTAAATAAACCTCTTTCTTTTACAAGTTACCCAGCGTCAGGTGTTTCTTTTTAGCAATGCAAAACAGACTAACACAACCACCACTTAGATATTCTCTACAAAAATTGAGACTTTATTTACAGCTCTCCTCCTATTCTCTCAAGCTCTCACCAGAATCACCCTTAACAGTATATTCAAAGCAGTGTAAGCTTATTCTAGCATGCATCTCTACCCATTACTCAACCTCTACTCAATGCCCAGTTCCAAAGCCACTTCCATGTTTTTAGAGATTTGTTTTAGCAGTACTCTATTATTGGTACCAATTTTCTGTTTTAGTCCATTTGGGCTACTATGACAAAATACAGTGGACTGGGTGGCTTGTAAAGAACAGAAATCGATGTCTTAGAATGTAGGAGGCTTGGAAGTTCAAGGTCGAAGCATCAGAAGATTTAGTATCCAGTGAGAATACATTTAGAAATCCATGGAAGGCCACCTTTTTGTTGTGTTCTCACATGGCAGAGGGGAAAGCTAGTACTCTGGGGTCTTTTTCATAAGGACACTAATCTTATTCATGAGGGTTTTGCTTTTATTGTCTAATCACTTCACAAAGGCCCCCACCTCCAAATGCCATCACCTTGGGGGTTAGAATTTCAACATATAAATTTTGGAGGGACACATTTAGATCATAGCAGAACCCAAGAGGTAGGAAGACCATAACCCAACCTCTGTCTATA
This sequence comes from Mandrillus leucophaeus, assembly GCF_000951045.1. NCBI lineage: Eukaryota > Metazoa > Chordata > Mammalia > Primates > Cercopithecidae > Mandrillus > Mandrillus leucophaeus. The sequence continues at coordinate 376,003 of NW_012101275.1, read as the reverse complement.
CACATGGGTCCCATTTTGGGCAGGTGTGAAAGAAAATCTGAGTGATTTGTTGTGATTCATTCGAGCTGGTACAGTTATGGAAGGGCTGAGACTCAAGTCAGATTCCAGGGCAGGGTGCCTACAAGGACAAACCTAAGAACATTTACATATGCTCTGATTTTCACAGATGCAGACTTTTCTACATTATAGACAAGATATATTGGAGATAATGGATACTCAGAATATTTAGAGTCCCAGATCAGTGATCCAGGTACACTGAAGCACAGCCCTGCCTCAACTAGGAGATACCTTACTCCACCAGAACCCTACACACAGACATAGAAGAAGGAAGAAAATGACAGATAGAAGAACAGAGAAGTTTCCTGAATTCAGAACATTGGACTGTCACCATTAGAGCGTTTAAAATTAGAAAAACTGATTATCAAGTGTTGTTAGGATTTGGAACAACTATAACTCTAACACATTGCTGATGGGAATGTAAACACTTAAGAAAACAGTTTGGCCATTTTTTAATAAGTTAAACATATGCCTACCACAGTATCTAGCCTTTCCACTACTAGGTATTTAATCAAGAGACATACAAGCATATGACCATGCAAAGACTTGTACATAAATGTACACAGCAGTTGTAGTAGCCAAAAACTGGAAGTAAATGTTTCCAGTTGAGTGGATAAAGAAACTGTGGACAATCCATACAATGAAAGATTACTTGACAATTAAAATGAATAAACTATTTATATAAACCACAACATAGATTAATCTCAAAATAATTTTGCTGACTGAATGAAGCTGGGTAAAAAAGTACATACTATGATGATTCAGTTGATATAAAATTTTAGAATATGCAAAAATTTGTAATAATATCAAACATATTAGTAGTTGCCTGGGGACAAGTATGGGGTGAGAAATGAGGCTGGGGGAAGGACAAGACAGAAGCATTACAAAGGAGTAGACTGCATTAATCATACCCATTTCCCCTTACAGATTAGCTTGTGGTCCTACACTGACTAGCCATTAACTGGGAGGACTCTACTTTAGTTTCACTTGAAGGCTAATCACGAAATGAGTTAGAGGAAGATTAGAACTCCAGGCAGATTATTCAAAAATAGAGCAATTATTCTTTTCAACCTCCTTCCAGGGTGTTTGAGAGGAACCCATGAGTTAATGAATGGGAAAGATTTAGGGAAACAGTCTGTGAACATGAGAAGTGTCAGAACATGCACAATTCTCTCCCAACCAGTCTCCTTTTTTCCATATTCTACCATGGGAAACTTGCCAGCTACTAATTCCCTCCCACACATCCTCCCTGGGTTCAAACTGCACGGTTTCCCAGTCCACTATTAAATTACTCTGATTCATTGATTGACAAAATACAGTCAGGGAAACTAATTGTCCAACCTCTTCTCCTAGACAGCAACACAGCAACCGGTTATGCTCTTCTCTTTTCTACTCATTTGATTTATCTCCTATTTGTGCATTGTGGTAAACAGCTACTTTCTAATCACTCTGCCATATATGTGCTTACTCTGAATGCTTTATCACACCACCAACTGATGTCTTGTTAATACATCAGTTAGACAAACTTCAGAAATGCTCATCCCTGTGTAACGTGACAGGTGAAGAGTTAAAGACTGCCTAGAAAACAGAAAGATAGGTGTAACAGTTTTTATAGCTTGAATAGCTTATGTTGGGTAATCAGTTTACCTCCCCAGAAAGCAGAATGGTTATATTGAAGGAGATGTTGTAGGGCTTGTATAGTTAGAAAAGATGTAAGACCATTAAGGGTCTAGGGACCACTGATGTGGTGCTATCTTTCCAGAAAATAGAGAAAGTTTGTTAAGAAAGTGTGTGCGAGGAGGTGAATAGAATAGAATTGCCACCAGGAAGGTTATGAACTAGTGTGCTATCAAAAGCAAGACCTGGACAGATACTGAATTCAATAAGATGAAGGTTCTAAACATAAGGAGCTGAAAATAAAGTTGTTCAGTGGAATTCCTCTGCATTATTTGGAATAAGCATTTTATTCCTGTAAGGTGCTTGGCGCAACAAGAAATTGTCAGTAAGCTGGCTGCTAAGGAAAGGAAGTCCTTGTTATCCGATTGATTATTTTGCTGAGCATCCAAATAACTTTGAAGATTATTCGAGACATAATTATTGATCACTTATGATATATTGGGTATTTTACAATAATAAATAGAACAAAGTCATTGTTCATATAGGGCTCAGAGTCTATCGGAAAAAAAAATGTGCCATTAAGCTAATAGATAAGGCAAAAGGAAAAAAATGCACAGATTATGAAAAGTGCTATGAAAGCAACTAACAGTGATGTGAGAGACAGTGAAAGTAGAGGACTGGGGATGAAACTTTATATTGGTTGCCCAGGGAAGCTTTACTCTGTGAAGGTAGCTATAAGCTGGCACCTATAGGATGAAAAGAAGCCAACTATGCTAAGATATGGGGGAAGAGGATTCCAAGCATAGAAAACATCAAGAGCAAATGCTTTATCTTGAAAATAGAAGGGTAGAGAGACCACTTTGGCTGGAGCACAGTGAATGAGGGACAGAGTGGGATGAGACAAGGTTTGAGAAGTAGGCCAGGTCCTAGAGGTGTTTGTAGGCCTTGGAAAGAACTTTGAATTTTATTTTGAATGCAGTAAGATACTTTGAAGTGTTTTATGCAAGAAAATTATATCTGTATTACAGTTGCTAGGTTCAAAATGTTTTCTAGGGGAGCTGTGGGCAAAGGTAAAAGCAGGAAGAAAGCCATTGCAGTAATCCATATGAAAGATGGTGATGAAATAGATATAGAGAGAACTGGACTGATTTGAACTTTATATTCTTTTAATTTTTTATTTTTTTATTTCATAGCTACATACTAGGTACATATATGTATGGGATACCTGAGATGTTTTGATACAGGCACTCAATACATAATAATCACATCATGGAGAATGGGGTATTTATTCTCTCTAGCATTTATCATTTGTGTTACAAAGAATACAACTATATAATTGTAATTGTTTTAAAATGTACAATTAAATTATTATTGACAATCATCATCCTGTTGTGCTATCAAATACTAGTTCTTACTTATTCTTTGTAACTATGATTTTGTACTTATTAACCATCCTTATCTCACCCCCAGTCTCCACTACCCTTCCCAGTCTCTAATAACCAGCCTTCTGCTCTCTATGTCCACAAGTTCAATTTATTTGATTTTTAGATCCCACAAATAAATAAAAACATGTGATGCTTTTCCTTCTGTGTCTGGCATATTTCACTTAACATAATGATCTCCAGTTCTATTCATATTGTTGCAAATGACTGGATCTCATTCTTTTTTATGGCTGAATAACACTGCATCACGTATATGAACCACACTTCCTTTATGTATTCATCTGTTACTAGACACTTAGGTTGCTGCCGAATTTTAGCTATTGTAAACAGTGCTGCAACAAATACAGATTGCAGATATCTCTTTGATATTTCTCTCTTTTGGGCATATGCCCAACAGTGGCATCACTGAATCATATGGTAGCTTTATTTTAAGTTTTGTGAGGAAACTCCAAACTGTTCTCTATAGTGATTGCGTTAATTTAGATTTCCACCAACAGTTCTACAAGGGTTCCCTTTTCTCCACATCCTCATCAGCATTTATTATTGACTGTCTTTCAGATATACTCCATTTTAACTAGTGTGAAATAATATCTAATTGTAGTTTTGATTTGCATTTCTTTCATGATCAATGATATTGAGCACCTTTTCATATGCTTGTTTGCCATTTGTATGTCTTCTTTTGTGAAATGTGTATTCAGATCTTTTGCCCATTTTGATACAATTATTACATGTTTTCCTATAGAACTGTTTGAGTTCCTCATGTATTTTGGTACTTATACATTTCTTGCTTAGTACTGCTATCACTGTTTTTCATTAGCTTTGATATAACATGTTTCCATACAGTTCAAAGAAATTTTTCAATTTACTTCTTAATTACTTAATTGACCTCCTGTTCATTTAGGAGCACATTGTTTAATTTCCATTTGCTTGCATAGTTTCCAAAATTTCTCTAGTTGTTGATTTCTAGCTTTATTCCATGTGGTCAGAGAAGATGCTTGATAGTATTTCATTTTCTTTCTTTTTTTTTTTTTTTCCTTTGAATAGTCGAAGTCTTCTTTTGTGACCTAACACACAGTCTATCCTTGAGAATAATCCACATGCTGAGGAAAAAAGTGTGTATTCTGCAGCTTTTGGATGAAGTGTTTTATAAATATCTCTTAAGGTTCATTTGGTCTACAGTGCAGGTTAAGTTTAATTTTTTTTTGTTGATTTTCTGTCTGGGAGACCTTTCCAATGCTGAAAGTGGAGTGTGGAAGTCTTCAGCTATTATTGAAGTGAGGTCTATGTCTCTCTTTGGCTCTGTTTATATTTGCTTTCTATATCTGAGTGTTTCAGTGTTTGGTGCATACATATTTACAATAGGTATATCTTCTTGCTGAATTAACCTCTTTATCATTATGTAATAACATTTTTGTTTTATCTTACACTATTTGCCTCTAAATCTATTTGTCTGATATAAGTATAGTGACTCCTGTGCAATTTGGTTTCCATTTGCATGGAATATCTTTTTCCATCCCTTTACTTTCAGCCTATGTGTATCTTTACAGTGGAAATATGTTTATTGTAGGCAGCAGATCATTGAGTCTTCCTTTTTCATACATTTAGTGACTCCATATATTTTATTGGAGAGTTAATTCATTCACATTCAGTGTTATTACTGATAATTAGAGACTTACTCCTGCCACTTTGTCATTAGTTTCTGGTTGTTTTGTGGTCTTAATTCTTCTTTTCTTCCTTCCTGTTTTGCCTTAAGTGAAGGTGAATTTTTCTGGTATTATTTAATTTTGTGCTTGTTCTTTCTATATCCCTGATATTTCTTTTTGGTTTGAGGTTACCATGAGGCTTGCAAATACTATCTTATAATCAATTATTTTATTTATTTATTTATTTATTTTTATTTTTGTATTATTATACTTTAAGTTCTAGGGTACATGTGCATAACGTGCAGGTTTGTTACATATGTATACTTGTGCCATGTTGGCGTGCTGCACCCATCAACTCGTCAGCACCCATCAACTCGTCATTTACATCAGGTATAACTCCCAAAGCAATCCCTCCCCCCTCCCCCCTCCCTATGATAGGCCCCAGTGTATGATTTTCATTATTTTAAATTGATGATAATTGAAGAGTGATTGCAAAAACAAACATCAAAAAAACTAACAAAAATTTCTACTCTTTAACTTCTTCCCCTACTTTTTAACTTTTTGATGTTTCTCTTTATGTCTTATTGTAGTGTGCAAGTCTTGAAAATTGTTATAGTGGTTATTTTTATTAGTTCATCTTTTAGGTTTTCTACCTAAGATAAGAGTAGAAGGAAGGTGATGGAATAGAACACTCCACTTATTGTTCCTCTCCCCGCCCCCCACATACAGAAGGACACCAAGTTAACAACTATCTACACAGAAAAAAGAAAAAACTTCATAAGAATCAAAAATCAGGAGAGTACTCATAGTATCTACTGTTACCTTCATGTCATTGAAAGGGGCACTGAATAGATTTGAAAGAACAGTTCAAAATTGCCTATGCCCCCACTCCTACAACACCTGGCAGCAGTGTTATGGTGAGGAGAACCTCCCTGTGAGCTTGAAGAGGGAGAACACAGGAACTGTGAAGCATTGAACTCATTTATGTCCTGTTAGAGCAGAAAGAAAAACAGGACCAAACTCAGCAGATACCTGTCCATGTAGGGCACATTTACACCAGCTCTAGCCAGGGGAGGAACTGCAGATCACAGAAGTCCAAACTTGAGATCTTCCAAAACCTCACCACCAAGGGCTACAGCATGCTATTAATTTATGTAAATTTGAAAGACAGTCTAAGTCAAAAAGATTGCAACTCTTAGGCAAGTCCTAGTGCTGAATTAGGCCCAGAGACAGTGGACTTAGGGAAGGGGGCACGTGTGACATACTGAGACACCAGTTGAGGCAGCCAAATGAGTGCTGGCATCATCCTTTCCCTAAACTCAGGCTACACAGCTCAGGCTCCAAAAGAGACCTCTTTCTTTCTGCTTCAGAAGAGGAGATGAAAAAGCGAGGAGAACTTCTTATTGCATCTAGGATACCAGCTCAGCCACAACAGGATAGAACACCAGCCAGAGTTCTGAGGCCCCTGTTCCAGGCTTAGCTCCAAGATGACAATTCTAGGCACACCTAGTGCCAGAAGGGACCCTGCTTTTTTGAAGGCAAGGACCCAGTCTAGGCAGCATTTATCACCTGCTAACTGAAGAGCCCTTAGGCCCTAAATAACCAGCAGTGATACCAATTGATATGGTGTGACTATATCCCCACCTAAACATTATCTTGAACTGTAATTTACATAATCCCCAGGTGTCATGGGACAGACCCAGTGGGAGGTAATTGAATCATGGGGGCAGTTAACCTCCACGCTGTTTTCATGATAGTGAGTAAGTTTTCACAAGATCTGATGGTTTTATAAGAGGCTTCTCCCCTGCTTTATTCTGCACTTCCTGGATGCTGCCACGTGAAAAAAGGACGTATTTGCGTCCCCTTCTTCCATGATTGTAAGTTTCATGAGGCCTTCCCAACCATCCTGAACTGAGTCAATTAAATCCGTTTTCTTTATACATTACCCAGTCTTGGGTATATCTTTATTAGCAGCATGAGAACAGACTAATACACCCAGGTACTACATCGAGGGCCTTGGGTGAGCCTCTGAGACTTGCTAGCTTCAGGTGAGACTCAGCACATTACCAGCTGTGGTGAATATGGGATGAAGCTCTTTCTGCATGAGAAAAACAGAGAAAAAGAGAAGGAGACTTTGTCTTTCACCTTATGTACCAGCACAGCCACAGGATGTGTCAAGCACCAAGAAGACACTTCAAGTCCTTGATTCCAGGACTTGGAATCTGAGGCCAGGCAGCATTCATGAAAAGATGACCTAAGAGACCTTGGGAACATCAGCGACAGTCTAGCAGTACTCCCTGTGGCCTGGGGTGGTGGTAGTTATGGAGTGAGGCTCCTCTGCCTTTGGAAAGGGGAGGAAAAAATGGGAAGGACTGAACCTTGTGGTTCGAGTGCCAGCACGGCCTCAATACAATAGAACACCAAGTAGACTTCTAAGGTTTTTGACTCTAGTCGCTGAGTGCCATAAGGCACTTTTGGACACACCCAAGGCCTGGGGACCTGGCTGCCCCGGAGTGAAAAATCACAAGCTTGGCTGGTTTTGCTACAAGCTGATTGTAGAGGCCCAGAGCCTAGAGCTAACATAAGCAGTAGCCAGGAAGTGGTTATAGTAGGCCTTGGGTGAAACCCAGTGCTGTACTGGCTTCAGATTTCACCCAGCGAAATCACAGTGGTGGTGGTCACAGGGGTGCTTGTGTCACTCTATTCTCAGGTTTAGGTGACTCAGGAGAGAGAGAGAGAGAGAGAGAGACAGAGAGAGAGAGAGAGAGAGAGAAACTCTGATTGAGAGAAAGTAAGGGAAGAAAACAAGTGTCTCTGCCTGGTAATCCAGATAATTCTATCAAACCTTGTGTAAGATCATCAAGGCAGTAACTCTATGAATCTGCAAGAATTACACTGCTACTGGGTTAGAGATGTCTTCTAAAGTGAATGCAGCTTAGATCATAACACCAAAGTCCTTTCAAATATCTGAAAAGCCTTCTCAAGAAGTACAAAAAAACCCAGACAGTGAAGACTACAAGAAATACCTAACTTCGATGACTAGAAACCAAAGAATATCTACTAGAATCAATTCAAGAAAACATGACTTAACCAAATGAAACAAATAAGGCAAAAGGGACCAATTATGGAGCAACAGAGATATGTAAACTTTCAGACAGAGAATTTGAAAGAGCTGTGTTGAGGAAACTCAAAGAAATATAAGATAACACAGAGAAGGAACTCCGTAGTCTATCTGATAAATCAAACAAAGAGACGGAAACAATTAAAAATAAACAAGCAGAAATTCTGAAGCTGGGAAATGCACTTGGCATACTGAAGAATACATCAGAGCATTTTAATAGCAGAACTGATCAAGCAGAAGAAAGAATTAGTGAGCTTCAAAACAGCCTATTTGAAAATAAATAGTCAAAAAAGACAAAAGAAAAAACATGTGTGCTTACCCCATCTAGAAAATACCCTGAAAGGGGCAAATCTAACAGTTGATGGCCATAAAGAGGAAGCCGAGAAAAAGATATGGGTAGAAAGTTTATTCAAAGGGATAACAGAGAACATCCCAAAGCTAGAAAAAGATATCAATGTTCAAATATGAGAATGTTATAGAATACCAAGCATATTTAACCTAAAGAAGACTATCTCAAGGCATTTAATAAACTTCCAAAGGTCAAGGATAAAGAATAGATCCTGTAAGTAGCAAAAAGAAAGAAAAAATAGCATACAATGGAGCTCCAATACATCTGGCAGCACACTTCTCAGTGGAGATAGTACAGGCCAGGTGAGAGTGGCATGACATATTTAAAGTACTGAAGGAAAGAAACTTTTTATCCTAAAATAGTATATCTGGTAAGAATATTATTTAAACATGAAAGAGAAATAAAGGCTTTCCCAGAAAAACAAAAGCTGAGGGGCTTTTATCAATACTAGACCTACATGAAATACTAAAAAGAGTACTTCAATCAGAAAGAAAATGACATGAATGATCTCAAAGCAAAGCCATACAGTGGATACACAAAAAAATTAAATACAACAAACAAAATCATACAACCAGAGAAAATCACCTTCACTAGAGGAAGATGAAAAGGAAAAATGAAGGAAGAGAAGACCAAAAAAACTACCAGAAAACAAATAATAAAGTGGCAAGAATGAGTCCTTCTATATCAATAATAACATTGAATGCAAATGGACTAAACTCTCAAATCGAAAGACGTAGACTGAATGGATGAGAAAGCAATAACCATTGATCCCACAAGAAACACCTGTCACCTACAAAGACATACATAGTCTGAAAATAAAGGGATGGGAATAGATATTCTATTTCAATGGGAACCAAAATGGAGCAAGAACTGCTATACTTAATATCAGAAAAAAATAGATTTCAAGACAAAAACTGTAAGAAGAGACAAAGAAGGTCGCTATGATAAATGGGTCAATACTGCAAGAGTATATGACACTTTTAAATATATATGCACCAAATGCCAGAGCACCCAGATATATAAAGGAAATGTTAGAGCTAAAGAGAGAGATAGACTCCAATACAATAATAAGTGGAGGTGAAGCATTTTCTCTGACAACAGTGAAATAAAATTAGATATTAATAAAAAGGGAAAATTTGAAAACTATACTAATACATGAAAATTAAACAATATACTCCCGATTGACCAGTGGGTCAATGAAGAATATAAGAATAAAATTGAAAATTTTTTTCAATCAATGTAGAAACAACATACCAAGAACCATAGAATACAGCAAAAGAATTACTAAAAGGGAAGACTATAGCAGTTAGTACCTACATTGAAAAAGAGGAAAAACTTCAAATGAAAAATCTAAATGTATCTTAACCAGAAAAACAGAAGCTAACAAACACTAAAATTAGGTGAAGAAAATAATGATGATGATGATAATAATAATAATAATAATAATCAAGTCATAAATAAATGAAATTGAAATAAAAAATATGCAAAAGATTAATGAAACAAAAAATTGCGTTTTTAA
>NW_012101275.1:365898-366205 GCF_000951045.1 Mandrillus leucophaeus | reverse complement strand
AACTCATTTTATGAGGTCAACATCATCCTGATACCAAAGCCTGGCAGAGATACAACAAAAAAAGAGAATTTTAGACCAATATCCCTGATGAACATTGATGCAAACATCCTCAATAAAATACTGACAAACCGGATTCAGCAGCACATCAAGAAGCTTATCCACCATGATCAAGTAGGCTTCATCCCTGGGATGCAAGTCTGGTTCAACATACGCAAATCAATAAACATAATCCAGCATATAAACAGAACCAAAGACCAAAACCACATGATTATCTCAATAGATGCAGAAAAGGCCTTTGACAAAATTC
>NW_012101275.1:364133-364616 GCF_000951045.1 Mandrillus leucophaeus | reverse complement strand
ATTCAGGACATAGGCATGGGCAAGGACTTCATGTCTAAAACACCAAAAGCAATGGCAACAAAAGCCAAAATTGACAAATGGGATCTAACTAAACTGAAGAGCTGCTGCACAGCAAAATTAACTACCATCAGAGTGAACAGGCAACCTACAGAATGGGAGAAAATTTTTGCAATCTGCTAATCTGACAAAGGGCTAATACCTAGAAGTTACAAAGAACTCAAACAAATTTACAACCCTATCAAAAAGTGGGCAAAGTATATGAACAGACAGTTCTCAAAAGAAGACATTCATACAGCTAACAGACATATGAAAAAATGCTCATCATCACTGGCCATCAGAGAAATGCAAATCAAAACCACAATGAGATACCATCTCACACCAGTTAGAATGGCAATAATTAAAAAGTCAGGAAACAACTGGTGCTGGAGAGGATGTGGAGAAATAGGAACACTTTTACACTGTTGGTGGGATTGTAAACTAGTT
>NW_012101275.1:361486-363380 GCF_000951045.1 Mandrillus leucophaeus | reverse complement strand
GTGAAGAAAATAATGATGATGATGATAATAATAATAATAATAATAATAATAATAATCAAGTCATAAATAAATGAAATTGAAATAAAAAATATGCAAAAGATTAATGAAACAAAAAATTGCGTTTTTAAAAAGTTAAATAAAAATTAGCCAAACTTTAGCCAGACTAAGTAAGAAAAAAAGAAAGGAAACCAGAAATGAAAAATGCAACATTACAACTGATACTGCAGAAATGCGAATGATCATTAGTGGCTTCTATGAACAACTATTTGCCAATAAGTTTTAAAATGTAGAAGAAATGGACAAATTTCTAGATATATACAAGCTATCAGCATTGAACTAGAAAGAAATCAAAACCGTAATACACAAATAACAAATAATGAGATTGAAGCCTTAATAAAGTCTCCCAGCAAATAAAAGCTTGGGACCCAATGGTTTCAGTGCTGAATTCTACCAAATATTGAAAGAATAACTGAAACCATTCCTATTCAAACTATAATGAAAAATAGAGGATGAAAGAATATGTCCAAACTCATTCTATGGGGCTAGCATTGTGCTAATACCAAAAGCAGACAAAGATACATCAAAAGAAGAAAACCACAGGCCAATACCTCTGATAAAAATTGATGCAAACATTTTCAACAAAATAGTAGCAAATTGAATTCAACAATACGTTAAAAAGACCATTCATCGATTGGGGGGCGGAGCAAGATGGTCAAATAGGAACAGCTCCAGTCTCCAACTCCCAGCACCAGTGACGCAGAAGACAGGTGATTTCTGCATTTTCAACTGAGGTACTGGAATCATCTCACCAGGGAATGCGGGACAGTAGGTGCTGGTCAGCTGCTGCAGCCAGAACAGCGAGAGCTGAAGCAGGGCGAGGCATCGCCTCACCTGGGAAGCACAAGGGGGAAGGGAATCCCTTTTCCTAGCCAGGGGAACTGAGACACACAACACCTGGAAAATTGGGTAACTCCCACCCCAATACTGCGCTCTACCAAGGATCTTAGCAAACGGGCACACCAGGAGATTATATCCCACACCTGGCCGGGAAGGTCCCAGTCCCATGGAACCTCCCTCATTGCTAGCACAGCAGTCTGTGATCTCCCTGCAAGGCAGCAGCCAGGCTGGGGGAGGGGCGCCCGCAATTGCTGAGGCTTAAGTACATAAACAAAGGAGCTGGGAAGCTCCAAATGGGTGGAGCTAACAGCAGCTCAAGGAGTCCTGCCTGTTTCTGTAGACTCCACCTCTGGGGAAAGGGCACAGCTAAACAACAACAACAAAAAAGCAGCTGAAACCTCTGCAGACACAAACGACTCTGTCTGACAGCTTTGAAGAGAGCAGTGGAAATCCCAACTCGGAGGTTGAGATCTGAGAACGGACAGACTGCCTGCTCAAGTAGGTCCCTGATGCCTGAGGAGCCTAACTGGAAGACATCCCACACTAGGGGCAGACTGGCACCCCACATCTCACACGGTGGAGTACACCCTTGAGAGGAAGCTTCCAAAGCAAGAATCACACAGGTACATTCGCTGTTCAGCAATATTCTATCTACTGCAGCCCCTGCTGCTGATATCCAGGCAAACAGGATCTGGAGTGGACCTCAAGCAATCTCCAACAGACCTACAGCTCAGGGTCCTGACTGTTAGAAGGAAAACTAACAAACAGGAAGGACACCCACATCAAAACCCTATCAGTACGTCACCATCATCAAAGACCAGAGGCAGATAAAACCACAAAGATGGGGAAAAAGCAGGACAGAAAAGCTGGAAATTCAATAATTAAGAGCGCATCGCCCCCTGCAAAGGAATGCAGCTCATCACCAGCAACAGATCAAAGCTGGACGGAGAATGACTTTGACGAGATGAGAGAAGAAGGCTCCAGTCCATCAAACTTC
>NW_012101275.1:354476-359051 GCF_000951045.1 Mandrillus leucophaeus | reverse complement strand
AAGAAAATGTGGCACATATACACCATGGAATACTATGCAGCCGTAAAATGGATGAGTTTGTGTCCTTTGTAGGGACATGAATGCAGCTGGAAACCATCATTCTCAGCAAACTATCGCAAGAACAGAAAACCAAACACCGCATGTTCTCACTCATAGGTGGGAACTGAACAATGAGATCACTTGGACTAAGCAAGGGGAACATCATATACCGGGGCCTATCATGGGGAGGGGGGTGGGGGGAGGGATTGCATTGGGAGTTATACCTGAAGTAAATGATGAATTGAGGGGTGCTGACGAGTTGATGGGTGCAGCATGCCAACATGGCACAAGTATACATATGTAACAAACCTGCACATTATGCACGTGTACCCTAGAACTTAAAGTATAATAATAATAATAATAATAAAGAAAAAAAATAGTGTCATCATTTTATAAGTGAAGTTTGGGAGAAAACTTAAATGACTCATCCATGTCCTAATTTCTATATATGACCACTGGCAAAAACTGCTGCCTGCATAAGATAACATAGAATGGAAAAACACAATTATTATATGATATATAGTTGGGTGTATATTATAAGCTATGTTTAATGTACATCAAAAGGAGAAAAATTATTACCTTTGCTTATGCAAAGCCAAGATGTGATAAAAATGTTTATGATTTTATGTCACACTGAAAATAAACTCACATGCAAAGAAAAAAAAATCATTTATCATGAACAAGTGGGAATTATTCCTGAAGTGCAAAGAGTGTTCAATATACACAAATAAATCTATGTGATACATCTTATCAACAGAATGAAGAATGAAAACTATAATATCATTTCAACTGATGCTGAAAAAGCCTTTGATAAAATTTAACATTCCTTTATGATAAAAATCCTCAAAGAACTGGTGATAGAAGAAACATACTTGTACATAATAAGAGCTATATATGACAGACCCACAAGCAGTATCATACTGAATGGGGTAAAACTGAAGGTCCTTTCTCTAAGATCTGGGACAATACAAGGATGCCCACTGTCATGACTGTTATTCAATATAGTACTGGAAATCCCAGCCAGAGCAATTAGACAAGAGAAATATATAAAGTGCATTCAAATTAGCAATAAAAGAAATCAAATTTTTCTTGTTTGCAGGTAAAGTGATCTTAGATTTGTAAAAACCTAAAGATGCCAAAATAAAACTCTCAGAACTGATAAGCAAATTTAGTACAATTGACGAATAAAAAAGTTAGCATATGAAAATTGGCCACATTTCTATATGACAGCCATGAACAATGTTAAAAAGAAATTTAAAAGGTAGTTTTATTTACAACAACCACAAATAACATTAAATACCAGCAAATAACCAAAGAAGTGAAAGATCTCTATACTGAAAACTATAAAACACTAATGAAAGAAATTGAAGGGAACACCAAAAAATATTTCATGTTTGTGGATTGGAAGAATCAATGTTGCTAAAATATCCATACTATACAAAGTAATCTACAGATTCAACACAATCTGTATCAAAATCCCAAAGGGCTTCTTCAGAGAAATAAAAACAAAAAACAATCCTAATATTTATATAAAACCACAAAAGACCCAGAATAGCCAGGACAACCCTAAGCAAAAACAGTAACAACCACAACAACAACAACAAAAAACACTCGAGGAATCATATTACCTGACTTAAAATTATACCACTGAGCTCTAGTAAGCAAAAGAGCATGGTACTGGCATAAAAACAGAGTCATAGACCAATGACACAGAATAGAGAACCCAAAAACAAATCGACACACCTACAGTAAACTCATTTTTGACAAAGGTGGGGAAGGCAGTCTCTTCAATAAATGGTACTGGGAAAACTGAATATCCATATGGAGAAGAATGAAACCATCACTTGCCATATGCAAAAGCAAAATTAAAATGGATTAAATAGATTACAGTCAGAGAGGGAGATTTGCTGATGCTGCTGACCTTGAAGATTGAGGAAGAAGCCACAAGCAAAGGAATGCAGTGTTATTTTAAGATTCCTCGTTTTCAGTCCATGTTGGGCAAGATGGCCCAATAGAAAATGGTTCAGTCTTGCAGCTCCCAGGAAGACCAATGCAGAAGGGGGTGATTTCTGCATTTCCAACTGAGATCAGGAGATTCCTTCGTGTGACTACACCTCTGGGGCCCTGGGTTTCAAGCACAAAACTGGGTTGTTGTTTTGGCAGATATCGAGCTAACTGAAGCAGTTTTTTTCATACCCCAGTGGCACCTGGAACCCCAGAAAAATAAAACTGTCCACTCCCCCTTGAAAGGGGGCTGAAGCCTGGGAGCCAAGTTGTCTTGCTCAGTGGGTCCCTATCCCACGGAGCCCAGCTAGATGCACTGACTTGAAATTCTTACTGCCAGCACAGCAGTTGGAAGTTGACCTGGGATGATCAATCTTGGTCGGTGGAGGGGCTTCTGCCATTACTGAGGCTTCAGTACACTGTTTACCCCTGACAGTGCTAAGGAGGCCAGGAGGTTTTAACTGGGCGGAAATCACCACAGTGTAGAAAAGTTCCTATGGCCAGACTGCCTCTTTAGATTCCTCCTCACTGGGCAGGGCATTTCTGAAAGAAACGCAGCAGCCCCAGCCAGAGGTTTGTGGATACAACTCCCATTTTTCTGAGACAGAGCACCTGGGAGAAGGGGCAGCTGTGGGCACAACTTCAGCAGACTTAAACTTTTCTGCCTCCCAGCTCTGAAGGCAGTAGCAGTTGATTCTGACAAGGAGGATTCTCCCAGCACAGCACTTGAGCTCTGCTAAAATACAGAAGGTCTCTTAGAGTGGACCCCTGACCACTGTCCCTCCTAGCTGGGAAACACCTCCCAACAGGACTTGACAGACACCTCATATAGGAGGGCTCCAGTTCGCATCAAGCTGATGCCCCTTTGGGATAAATCTTCCAGAGGAAGGAGCAGGCAGGAATGTTTGCTGTTCTGCAGCCTCCACTGGTGACACCCAGGCAAAAAAGGACCTGGAGTGGACCTCCAGCAAACTGCAGCAGACCTGCAGAACTGGGACTTGACTGTTAGAAGGAAAATTAACAAACAGAAAGCAACAATATTAACAAAAAGGACTCCCACACAGTAACTTCATCCAAAGGTCATCAGCTTCAAAGATCGAAAGTAGATAAATCCATGAAGATGAGGAAAAACCAGCACAAAACCGCTGAAATTTCCCAAACCCAGAATGCCTCTTCTCCTCCAAATGATCCCAACTCCTCTGCAGCAAGAGCACAAAACTGGATGGAAAATGAGATTGGCAAATTGACAGAAGGTGGGTGATAACAAAATACACTGAGCTAAAAGAGCATGTTCTAACCCAATGCAAGGAAGCTAAGAACCTTGATAAAATGTTACAGGAACTGCTAACTAGAATAACCAGTTTAAATAGGAACATAAGCTGATGGAGCTGGAAAACACAGCACGAGAACTTCGTGAAGCATCTGCAAGTATCAGTAGTCAAATCGATCAACTGGAAAAAAGGATATAGGAGACTGAAAATCAAGTAAGCCAAGGTGGCCAAATAGGAACAGCTCCAGCCTTCAGCTCGCAGCATGAGTGACAAAGAAGATAGGTGATTTCTGCATTTTCAACTGAGGTACCAGGTTCATCTCATTGGGGCATGTCGGACAGTCGATGCTGGTCCACAGGTGCAGCCCGACCAGCCAGAGCTGAAGCAGGGTGAGGCATCACCTCACTTGAGAAGTGCAAGGAGGAAGGGAATTACTTTTCCTAGCCAAGGGAAATTGAGACACACAACACCTGGAATACACCCTAATACTATGCCTTACCAAGGGTCTTAGCATACGGCACACCAGGAGATTATATCCCACACCTGGCCCAGAGGGTCCCAGGTCCAAAGAACCTCCCTCATTGCTAGCACAGTAGTCTGAGGTCTAAATGCAAGACAGCAGCAAGACTGGGGGAGGGGTGCCCACCATTACTGAGGTTTAAGTAGGTAAACAAACACTTCAGGAAGCTCGAATTGGGTGGAGCCCACTGCAGCTCAAGGAGGCCTGCCTTCCTCTGTAGACTCCACCTCTGGGGACAGGGCATAGCCAAACAAAAAGCAGCAGAAACCACTACAGATGTAAAAGTCCCTGTGTGACACCTTTGAAGAGAGCAGTGGTTCTCCGAGCATGGAGATTGAGATCTGAGAACGGACAAACTGCCTGCTCAAGTGAGTCCTTGACCCCTGAGTAGCCAAACTGGAAGACATTCTCCACTAGGTGCAGACCAACACCTCACACCTCACACAGCTTGTTACATCCCTGAGACGAAGCTTCCACAGCAAGAATCAGACATTAAATTTGCTGTTCAGCAATACTCTATCTTCTGCAGCATCTGCTGCTGATACCCAGGCAAACAGGGTCTGGAGTGGATGTCAAGCAATCTCCAACAGACCTACAGCTGAGGGTCCTGACTGTTAGAAGGAAAACTATCAAACAGGAAGGAGGACACCTACACCAAAACCCCATCAGTACGTCACCATCATCATCAAAGACCAGAGGCAGATAAAACCACAAAGATGGGGAAAAAGCAGGGCAGAAAAG
>NW_012101275.1:352646-353409 GCF_000951045.1 Mandrillus leucophaeus | reverse complement strand
TGCTGTATTCAGGAGACTCATCTCACACGCAGAGACATACATAGGCTAAAATAAAGGGATGGAGAAAGATCTACCAAGCAAATGCAAAACAAAACAAACAACAAAAAAACCAGGGGTTACAATCATAGTCTCTGATAAAACAGACTTTAAACCGTCAAAGATCAAGAGACAAAGAAGGCCATTACATAATGGTAATGGGATCAGTTCATCAGGAAGAGCTAACTATCCTAAAAATATATGCACCCAATACGGGAGCACCCAGATTCAAAAAGCAAGTCCTTAGAGACTTACAAAGAGATGTAGACTCCCATGCAATAATAATGGGAGACTTCAACACCCCATTGTCAACATTAGACAGATGAACGAGACAGAAAGTTAACAAGGATATCCAGGAATTGAACTCAGCTCTGCACCAAGTGAACCTAATAGACATCTACAGAATAGACATCTACCCCAAATCAACAGAATATACACTATTCTCAGCACCACCTCACACTTATTCCAAAATTGACCACATAGTTGGAAGTAAAGCACTCCTCAGCAAATGTAAAAGAAAAGAAAGTATAACAAACTGTCTCTGAGACCACAGTGCAATCAAAATAGAACTCAGGACTAAGAAACTCAATCAAAACCAATCAACTACATGGAAACTGAACAATCTGCTCCTCAATGACTACTGGGTACATAATGAAATGAAGGCAGAAATAAAGATGTTCTTTGAAACCAATGAGAACAAAGATACAACATACCAGAATCTCTGGGA
>NW_012101275.1:351417-352596 GCF_000951045.1 Mandrillus leucophaeus | reverse complement strand
GAAACCAATGAGAACAAAGATACAACATACCAGAATCTCTGGGACACATTTAAAGCAGTGTGTAGAGGGAAATTTATAGCACTAAATGCCCACAAGATAAAGCTGGAAAGATCTAAAATTGACACCCTAACATCACAATTAAAAGAACTAGAGAAGCAAGAGCAAACTCATTCAAAAGCTAGCAGAAGGCAAGAAATAACAAAGATCAGAGTAGAATTGAAGGAGATAGAGACACAAAGAAACCCTCCAAAAAATCAATGAATCCAGGAGCTGGTTTTTTGAAAAGATAACCAAAATTGGTAGACCACTAGCAAAACTAATACAGAAGAAAAGAGAGAAGAATCAAATAGACACAATAAAAAATGAGAAGGAGGATATCACCACTGACCCGACAGAAATACAAATTACCATCAGAGAATACTATAAACACCTGTATGCAAATAAACTAGAAAACCTAGAAGAAATGGATAATTTCCTGGACTCTTACACTCTCCCAAGACTAAACCAGGAAGAAGTTGAATTCCCGAAATGGACCATTAGCAGGCTCTGAAATTGAGGCAATAATTAATAGCTTACTAATAAAAAAAAGTCCAGGATCAGATGGATTCACAGCCAAATTCTACCAGAGGTACAAGAGGAGTTGGTATCATTCCTTCTGAAACTATTCCAATCAATAAAAAAAGAGGGAATCCTTCCTAACTCATTTTATGAGGTCAACATCATCCTGATACTAAAGTCTGGCAGAGACACAACAAAAAAAAGAGAATTTTAGACCAATATCCCTGATGAACATCGTTGCAAAAATCCTCAATATAATACTGGCAAAACGGATCCAGCAGCACATCAAGAATCTTATCCACCATGAGTAGGCTTCATCCCTGGGATGCAAAGCTGATTCAGCATACACAAATCAATAAATGTAATTCAGCATATAAACAGAACCAAAGACAAAAACCACATGATTATCTCAATAGATGCAGAAAATGCCTTTGACAAAATTCAACAGTCCTTCAAGCTAAAACCTCTCAATAAATTTGGTATTGATGGAACGTATCTCAAAATAATAAGAGCCATTTATGACAGGCAATCAGGCAAGAGAAAGAAATAAAGGGTATTCAGTTGGGAAAAGAAGAAGTCAAATTGTCCCTGTTTGCAGATGACATGATTGTATATTTAGAA
>NW_012101275.1:350459-351282 GCF_000951045.1 Mandrillus leucophaeus | reverse complement strand
AATCCAACTTACAAGGGATGTAAAGGATCTCTTCAAGGAGAACTACAAACCACTGCTCAGTGAAATAAAAGAGGGCACAAACAAATGGAAGAACATATCATGCAGGTGGATAGGAAGAATCAATATCGTGAAAATGGCCATACTGTCCAAGGTAGTTTGCAGATTCAGTGTTATCCCCATTAAGCTACCAATCACTTTCTTCACAGAATTGGAAAAAAACTGCTTTAAAGTTCATATGGAACCCAAAAAGACCCTGCACTGCCAAGACAATCCTAAGCCGAAAGTACAAAGCTGGAGGCATCACGCTACCTGACTTCAAACTATACTACAAGGCTACATAACTAAAATAGCATGGTACTTGTACCAAAACAGAGATATAGAACAATAGAACAGAACAGAGCCCTGAGAAATAATACCACACATCTACAGCCATCTGATCTTTGGCAAATCTGACAAAAACAAGAAATGGGGAAATGATTCCCTATTTAATAGATGGTGTTGGGGAAATTGGCTAGCCATAAGTAGAAAACTGAAACTGTATCCTTTCTTACTCCTTATGCGAAAATTAATTCAAGATGGATTAGAGACTTAAATGTTAGACCTAAAACCATAAAAATCCTAGAGGAAAACCTAGGTAATACCATTCAGGACATAGGCATGGGCAAGGACTTCATGTCTAAAACACCAAAAGCAATGGCATCAAAAGCCGAAATTGACAAATGGAATCCAATTAAACTAAAGAGCTTCTGCACAGCAAAAGACACTACCATCAGAGTGAACAGGCAACCTACAGAATGGGAGAAAATTTTTGCAATCTACTCAT
>NW_012101275.1:334068-349734 GCF_000951045.1 Mandrillus leucophaeus | reverse complement strand
ATGGATGCAGCTGGAAACCATCATTCTCAGCAAACTATCGCAAGAACAGAAAACCAAACACCGCATGTTCTCACTCATAGGTGGGAATTGCACAATGAGATCACTTGCACACAGGAAGGGGAACATCACACAATGGGGCCTATTGTGGGGAGGGGGAATGGGGGAGGGAATGCATTAGGAGATATAGCTAATGCAAATATCGAGTTAATGGGTGCAACACACTAACATGGCACATGTATACGTATGTAACAAATCTGCACATTGTGCACATGTACCCTAGAACTTAAAGTATTATATATATATATATAAAATCTTATTAAAAAAGAAACTCAAGTAACTGAAATAAGGCCTGCAGACAAGATTAGAGAAAAGAGAATGAAAAGAAATGAACAAAACCTCCAAGAAATATGGGACTATGTGAAAAGACCAAACCTACAATTGTTTTGTGTACCTGAAAGCAGATCTCTCTGTAGAAATCATACAATCCAGAAGGCATTGGGGGCCAGTATTCAACATTCTTAACGGAAGGAATTTTCAACCCAGAATTTTATTTGCAGCAAACTAAGCTTCATAAGTGAAGGAGAAATAAAATCCTTTCCAGATAAGCAACTGCTGAGATATTTTGTCACCTTCAGGCCTGTCTTACAGAATGTCCTAAAGGAAGCACTAAATATGGAAAGGAAAAACTGGTACCAGTCACTTCAAAAACACACCAAAATATGAAGATGAATGATGCTATGAAGAAACTGCTTCAACTAATGTGCAAAATAACCAGCTAGCATCATGATGACGGAATCAAATTCACACATAACAATATGAACCTTAAATGTAAATGGGCTAAATGCTCCCATTAAAAGACATGTGGCCGGGCGTGCTGACTGATGCCTGTAATCCC
The DNA here is from genome assembly GCF_000951045.1 of Mandrillus leucophaeus. NCBI lineage: Eukaryota > Metazoa > Chordata > Mammalia > Primates > Cercopithecidae > Mandrillus > Mandrillus leucophaeus. The sequence goes on along the minus strand of NW_012101275.1, from coordinate 348,839 downwards.
ATCAATTTGGAAGGCGAAGACAGGCAGTTCACCTGAGGTCAGGAGTTCGAGACCAGCCTGGCCAACATGGTGAAACCACGTCCCTACTAAAGATACAAAAATCAGCTAGGTGTAATGACGGGCACCTGTAACCCCAGCTACTTAGGAAGCTGAGGCGCTAGCATTGCTTGAACCCAGGAGGCAGAGTTTGCAGTGAGCCAAGATCACGCCACTGCACTCTAGCCTGGGCAACAGAGCAAGACTTGATCTCAAAAAATAATAATAATAAATAATAAAATAAAAATAGAAACAAAAGACACAGACTGGCAAATTAGATAAAGAGTCAAGATGCATCGGTGTGCTATATTCAGGAGACCCAACTCATGTGCAAAGACACACATAGGCTCAGAATAAAGAGATGGAAGAATATTTACCAAGCAAATGGGAAAAAAAAAAAAAAAAAAAAAAACAGCAGGGGTTACAATCCCAGTCTCTGACAAAACAGACTTTAAACCAACAAAAATCAGAAAGGACAAAGAAGGACATTACATAATGGTAAAGGGATCAATGAAACAAGAAGACTAACTACACTAAAAATATATGTACCCATACAGGAGCAATCAAATTCTTAAAGCAAGTTCTTAAAGACCTACAAAGAGACTTAGACTCCTACACAATAATAACGGGAGACTGTAACACCCTACTGTCAATGTTAGACAGAATAATGAGACAGAAAATTAACAAGGACATCCAGTACTTCAACTCAACTCTGGACCAAGTGGACATATTAAAAATCTGCAGAACTCTCCACCCAAAATCAACAAAATATACATTCTTCTCAGCACCACATAGCACTTATTCTAAAGTCGACCACGTTATTGGAAATAAAACACTCTTCAGCAAATGCAAAAGAACGGAAATCATAACAAACAGTATCTCAGACCACAGTGCAATCAAATTAGAACTCAGGATGAAGAAACTCACTCAAAACCACACAACTACATGGAAATTGAACAACCTGCTCCCGAATGAATACTGTGTAAATAATAAAATTAAGGCAGAAATAAAGAAGTTATTTGAAACCCATGAGAACAAAGAAACAATGTACCAGAACCTCTGGTACACAGGTAAAAGCAGTGTTTAGAGGGAAATTTATAGCACTAAATGCTCACATCAGGAAGCTGGAAAGATCTAAAACCAACTCCTGAGCATCAAAATTAAAAGAACTAGAGAAGCAAGAGCAAACAAATTCAAAAGCTAGCAGAAGACAAGAAATAACTAAGATCAGAGCAGAAGAGAAGGAGATAGAGACATGAGCAACCCTTCAAAAAATCAATAAATTCAGAAGCTGGTTTTTGAAAATATTAACAAAACAGATAGACAGCTAGCTAGACTAATAAGGAAGATGAGAGAAGTAACAAACAGATACAATAAAAATGATAAAAGGGGATATCTTCACTGGTCCCACAGAAACACAAAACTACCATTAGAGAATACTATAAACACCTCTATGCAAATAAACTAGAAAATCTAGAAGAAATGGACAAATTCCTGGAAAAATATACCCTCCAAAGACTAAACCAGGAAGAAGATGAATCCTTGAATAGACAAATAACAAGTTATAAAATTGAGGCAGTAACTAATAGGCTACCAACCAAAAAAAAACCCAGGACCAGATGAATTCAGAACCGAATTCTGTCAGAGGTACAAAGAAGAGCTGGTACCATTCTTTCTGAAACTATTCCAAACAATAGAAAAAGAGGGAATCCTTCCTAACTCATTTTATTTTTTTATTTTTATTTTTTATTTTTAATTTATTTATTATTATTATACTTTAAGTTGTAGGGTACATGTGCATAACGTGCAGGTTTGTTACATATGTATACTTGTGCCATGTTGGTGTGCTGCACCCATCAACTCGTCATTTACATCAGGTATAACTCCCAATGCAATCCCTCCCCCCTGCCCCCTCCCCATGATAGGCCCCGGTGTGTGATGTTCCCCTTCCTGAGTCCAAGTGATCTCATTGTTCAGTTCCCACCTATGAGTGAGAACATGCGGTGTTTGGTTTTCTGTTCTTGTGATAGTTTGCTAAAAATGATGGTTTCCAGCTGCATCCATGTCCCTACAAAGGACACAAACTCATCCTTTTTTATGGCTGCATAGTATTCCATGGTGTAACTCATTTTAAGAGGTCAGCATTACCCTGATACCAAAACCAGGCAGAGACACAACAAAAAAATGAAGTTTCAGGCCAATATCCCTGATGAACTTCGATGTGAGTATCCTCAATAAAATACTGGAAAACCAAATCCAGCAGAACATCAAACATATCCACCATAATCAAGTTGGCTTCATCCCTGGGATGCAAGGCTGATTCAACATACACAAATCAATAAATATAATCTATCACATAAACAGAACCAATGACAAAAACCACGTTTATCTCAACAGCTGCAGAAATGGCCTTCGATAAAATTAAACATCCCTTTATGCTAAAAACTCAATAAATTAGGTATTGATGAATCATATCTCAAAATAATAAGAGCTATTTATGACAAACCCATAGCCAATATCATACTGAATGGGCAAAAGCTGAAAGTATTCCCTTTGAAAGCTGACACAAGACAGGGATGCCCTCTCTCACCACTCTTATTCAACATACTATTGGAAGTTCTGGCCAGGGCAATCAGACAAGAGAAAGAAATAAAGCCTACTCAAGTAGGAAGAGAGGAAGTCAGGTTGTCTGCTTGCAGATGACATGATTGTATATTTAGAAAACCCCATCCTCTCAACCCAAAAAGTCCTTAACTGATAAGCAACTTCATCAAAGTCTCAGGATACAAAATCACTGTACAAAAACCACAAGCATTCCTATACACCAACAATATAGAAGCAGAGAGCCAAATCATAAGTGAATTTCCATTCACAATTGTTACAAAGGGAATAAAATACCTAGGAATACAACTTACAGAGATGTGAAGGACCTCTTCAAGGAGAACTACAAAGCAATGCTCAAAAAAATAATAGATGATAGAAACAAATGAAAAAAGTTCCATTCTCATGGGTAGGAAGAATCAGTATTGTGAAAATGCCCATAGTGCCCAAAGTAATTTATAGATTCAATACTATCCCCATCAAGCTACCATTGATGTTTTTCACATAATTTGATACAACTACTTTTAATTTTATATGGAACCAAAAAAGAGCTTGTATTGCAAAGACAATTCTAAGCAAAAAGAACAAAGTTGGAAGCATGAGGAAACCTGACTTCAAACTATGCTACAAGGCTACAGTAACCAAAACAGCATGGTAGTGATACCATAAAAGATATATAGACCAAATGAAACAGAAGAAACACCTCATAAATAACATCACACAACTACAACCAACTGATATTCAACAAACATGACAAAAACAAGTAATGGGGAAAGGATTTCCTATTTAGTAAATAGTGCTAGGAATACTGGCTAGCCATATGCAGAAAATAGAAACTGGGCTCTTTCCTTACACCTTATACAAAAATTAACTCAAGACGAATTAAAGACTTAAATGTAAGACCTAAAACCATAAAAATCATAGAAGAAAACATGGGAATACCATTCAGGATATAGACATGGGCAAAGACTTCATGACTAAAACACTAAAAGCAATTTCAACAAAAGCCAAAATTGACAAACGAGGTCTAACTAAACTAAAGAGCTTCTGCACTGCAAAAGAAATTATCATCAGAGTGAACAGCAACCTACAAATGGGAGAAATTTTTTGCAATCTATCCGTCTGATAAAGTTCTAATATCCAGAATCTACAAGGAACTTAGACAAATATACAATAAAAAACAACCCCATCAAAAAGTGGGCAAAGGTTATGAATAGACATTTCTCAAAAGAAGACATGTATGTGGCCAACAAACAGATGAAAATATGCTCATCATCACTGGTCATTAGAGATAGCAAATCAAAACCACAATGAGATACCATCTCACGCCAGTTAGAATGGCGATCATGAAAAGTCAGGAAACAACAGGTGCTGGTGAGGATGTGGAGAAATAGGAATGATTTTACACTGTTTGGGGGAGTGTAAATTATTTCAACCATTGTGGAAGACAGTGTGGTAATTCCTCAAGGATCTAGAAACAGAAATAACATCACACTCATTAAACCCATTACTGGGTATATACCCAAAGCATTGTAACTCGTGCTACTATAAAGACATGCACACATATGTTTATTGCAGCACTATTTGCAATTACAAAGACTTGGAACCAACTTAAAGGCCCATCATTGATAGATTGGATAAAGAAAATGTGGCACATATACACCATGGAATACTTTGCAGCCATAAAATGAATGCATTCAAGTCCTTTGCAGAGATATGGATGAAGCTGGAAACCATCATTCTCATCAAACTAACACAGGGGCAGAAAATCAAACACTGTATATTCTCACTCATAAGTGGGAGTTGAATCATGAGAACACATGGGCACAGGGAGGGGAACATCACACACTGGGGCCTGTTGGGGGGTAAGGACAAGGAGAGGGAGAGCATTAGGACAAATGATGCATATGGGGCTTAAAATCTAGATGACAGTTTGATAGGTGCAGCAAACCACCATGGCACATGTATACCTATGTAACAAACCTGCAGGTTCTGCACATGCATCCCAGAACTTAAAGTAAAATCACAATAAAATAAAATAAAACAGATTAAATACTTAAATTTAATGTCTCGAGCTATGAAACTACTACCAGAAAACATTGGGGAAAATCTTCACCCCATGGGTCTGGGCAAAGATTTCTTGGGCAATGCACACAAACACACATAACCAATGCAAAAACTGACAAATGGGATGAAATTAAAAAAAAAAAAAAGTTAAAAAAAAAAAACCTTTTGCACAGCAAAGGATGGAGCAAACAATGTGAAGAGAAAATCTACAAAATGTAAAACAGAAAAAAACTGCAAACCACCCATCTGGCAAAAGATTAAACACCAAAATATGTAAGGAGCTCAAACAGCTTTATAAACAAAAATCTAACAATCCAACCAAAAATAAGCAAAATATCTAAATAAATATTTTTGAAAGTAAGACATATTTGTATGGCAAACAGGCTTATGAAAAGGTGCTCAACATCAGTGGTCATCAGTGAAATGCAAATGAAAATTACAAAGAGATATCATCTCACCTTAGCTAAAATGACTTCTATCCAAAAGACAGGCAATAACAAATGCTGGCAAGGATGTGGAGAAAAGGGAACCCTTGTACACTGTTGGTGTAACTGTAAATTAGTACAATCACTATGGAGAACAGTTTGTAGGTTCCTTACAATACTACAAATAGAGCTACCATATAATTCAGCAATCCCACTGTTGAGTACATACTAAAAAGAGAGGAAATCAGTATATCAAAGAGGTAACTACACTCCTATGTTTGTTGCAGCACTGTTTACAGAAGCTAAGATTTGGAAGCAACCTAAATGTCCATTAACAGATAAATGGATAAAGAAAATGTGGTACCTATACTCAATAGATACTATTCAGTCATAAAAAAGAGTGAGATCCAGTCATTTGCAACAACATGGATAGAACTGGAGATTTATTATATTAAGTGAAATACACAAGACACAAAAAGACAACTCATGTTCTCACTTATTTGTGGGATCTAAAAATTAAATAAACTGAATTCATGGAGATAGAGAGTAGGAAGATGGTTACCAGAGATGGGAGGGGTAGTGAGGAGCTAGGAGTGTGTTTCAGATGGTTAATGGTTACAGAAGCAATTAGTTAAAAAGAATGAATAAGACCTATTATTTGATAACACAAGGTGACTACAGTCACTAACTTAGCTGTACATCTTCATATAACTTTAAGAGTTTAATTGAATTATTTGCAAGTCAATGGATAACTGCTGGAGGGGATGTATACCCCATTCTTAATGATGTGCTTATTTCACACTGCATGCCTGTATCAAAACCTCTCATGTAACCTGTAAATATATACACCTACTATATACCCACAAAATTAAAATTAATTAATTTTAAAAATAATAATAAACACATGGTCTAATGGAACATAATAAAGATCACAGAAACAAATCCACGCTCCTACAGTAAGCCCATTTTTGACAAAAGAGCCAAGAATATACACAAGGTAATCAACATTCTCTTCAATAAAAGGTGCTGAGAAAACTGGATATCCATATGCAGAAGAATGAAACTAGACCGCTGTCTCTTACCATATACAAAAATCAAACTAAAATGAATTAAATGCTTAAATCTAAGACCTCAATCTATGAAACTACTACAATAAAACTTTGGTAAAAATTTCCAGGACATTGGTTTGGACAATGATTTCTTCAGCAATACCCCATAAGCACAGGCAACCAAAGCAAAAGTGGACAAATGAGAGCACATCAAGTTAAAACGTTTCTGCACAGTAAAATATACTATCAAGAAAGTGACAAGACAACACACAGAATGGGAGAAAATATTTAAAAACTACCCATCTGACTGGAACATATAAGGAGCTCAAACACCTCTACAGGAAAAATGATAAGATCAAACATTTGACAAAATATTTGAATAGACGTTTCATAAAAATGGCAAACAGGCACATGAAAAGATGTTCAACATCACTGATCATCAGAGAAATGCAAATCAAAATTATATTGAGATATAATCCCATTCTAGTTATGACCTCTTCTATTCAAACAGACAATAACAAATGCTGGTGAGAATGTGTGTGGAGAAAAAAGGAACTCTTGTACACTGTTAATGGGAATGTAAATTAGTACAGCCCACTAAGGACAATAGTTTGGATGTTCCTCACAAAACTAAATATTGAGCTGCCATATGATTCAGCAATTGCCCTGTTGGATACATAACCCAAAGAAAGGAAATTAGTACATCCAAAAGATATCTGCACTCCTATGTTTGTTGCAGCACTGTTTATAATAGCTAAGATATGGAAGCAACCTAAGTGTCCATCCACAGATGAATAGATTTTAAAACGTGGTTTATATACAAGATGGAGCACTATTCAGCCATAAAAAGAATGAGATTCAGTCACTTACAACAACATGGATGGACCTGGAGATCACCATATTAAGTTAAATAAGCAAGGCACAGAAAGACAAATGCCACATGTTCTCACATATTTGTAGAATCTAAAAAGCAAAATAATTGAACTCATGGACATAGATACTAGAAGGATGGTTTACCAGAGGCTGGGAAGGGTAATAGAAAATTGCGGGGGAGGTGGACGTGGTTAATGGGGACAAAAATAATGAGAGAGTGAATAAGACCCACTATTTTGTAGCTCAACAGAGTGAGTGACTATAGTCATTAATAATTTAATTGTACATTTAGAAATAACCTAAAGTGTGTAATTGGATTGATTGTAACACAAAAGATAAATACTTGAGGATTTGGATACCCCATTCTCCAAGATGTGCTTATTTCAAATTACATACCTGTATAAAATATCTCATGTACCCTATAAATATATACACCTAGTGTGTGCCCACAAAAATTTAAAAATGTAAAAACCTTTAAAAAGATACAAGTAGTTTATGTACCGCAATCACAGTGTTATAACATTCTGTGTGCTTGCTATTACCGCTGAGTTTTGTACCTTCTGATGGTTTATTCTTGCTCATTGACATATTTTTCTTTTAGATTAAAGAACTTTCTTTAGCATTTCTTGTAGCACAAGTTTAGTGTTGATGAAATTCTTCAGTTTTGTTTGTCTGGGCAAGTCTTTATTTCTCCTTTATACTTGAATGTTATTTTTGCTGGATATACCATTCAAGAGTAAAAGTATTTTTTTTCCTTCCACATGTTAAATATGTCATGTAATTCTCTCCTGGCCTGGATGGTTTTCACTGAAAAGTTCACTGCTGGATGTACTGACGTTCCATTGTATGTTATTTACTTAGTTTCTCGTGCTGCTTTTAGGAAACTTTTTTAAAACATATAATGCTATTGCACACTTAATAGGTTATGGTATAGTGTAAACACAGCTTTTATATGCACCAAGAAACCAAAAAAATATGTGTGGTTCTCTCTTTTTTTTATTATACTTTAAGTTCTAGGGTGCATGTGCACAACGTGCATGTTTGTTACATATGTATACCTGTGCCACGTTGGTTTGCTGCACCCATTAACTCGTCATTTACATTAGGTATTTCTCCTAATGTTATACCTCCCCTCCTCCCCCCACCCCATGACAGGTCCTGGTTTGGTGTGTGATGTTCCCCACCCTGTGTCCAAGTGTTCTCATTGTTCAATTCCCACCTACAAGTGAGAACATGCGGTTTTTTGTTTTCTGTCCTTGTGATAGTTTGCTCAGAATGATGGTTTCCAGCTTCATCCATGTCTCTGCAAAGGACATGAACTCATCCACTTTTATGGCTACATAGTATTCCATGGTGAATATGTGCCACATTTTCTTAATCCAGTCTATCATTGATGGTCATCTGGGTTGATTCCAAGTCTTTGCTATTGTGAATAGTGCCGCAATAAACACACATATGCATGTGTCTTTATAGTACCATGATGTATAATCCTTGGAGTATATACCCAGTAATGGGATTGCAGGGTCAAATGGTTTTCCTAGTCCTAGATCTTTTAAGGAATTGCCACATTGTCCGGAGATGCTGCCTGGGAGCCAGGGATTGGAGTCAAAAACTTTAAAAATTTATCTTACATTCTATTCTATTGCAGTAAGCTGGCACTCAAACCACAATACAAAGTCCTTTCCACTCTTCCCTTCCCTTTCCAAAGGCAAAAATGCCTCTCCCTGTGGCCACCACCACTACCATTTCCATGGGGAGTTCTGCCAGGCCACTGTTAATGTTCACTTAAAGCTTTGAAAGGTTACTACAGTCAGCTTGTGGTGAATGCCTCCAGGACTGGGACTCACCCTTCAGGAAAGTGAGCTCCCCTCTGGCCCAGGGCAGGTCCACAAATGCTGTCCAAGAACCTAGGTCTGGACTCAGGAACCCTAGGAGGCTGCTTGTTGCTCTATCCCACTGTCAGAGTGCAAGACAAAGTCCCCTTTACCCTTCCCTCTGCTTTTCTCAAACAGGAGTCTTTCACCATAGCCACCACAGCTGACTATGTGCTGAGGTACACCTGAAGTCACCATGTCTCAGAGCTCAAGGCCCATCGTATACTACCTGTGTATGAACGCTGGTTGTGCAGGGCCCAAAAGTTCTTTAGTCAGGAGGTGATAAATCTGGTCAGGACTGGGTCCTTCCCGTCTAGGTGCTCAGTTTCTCTTTTATCCAGGGTTGTCTAGAACTGTCATCTATGAGCTAGGGCCCGGAATAGGGGCCTTTTGACTGCCCAGTGCCCTGTCCTACTTTGGCTGAGTTGGTATCCAAGAGGCAAGATGAAGTCCTGCTTACTCTTTGCTCTCCTTTTCTTAACCAGAATGAAGAAGTCACTTTCATTACTGTGAGCCATACTGCATAGGGCTTTGGGAGGGGTGGCACAAGCACTCCCTTATCCACCCTAGTCTACTGCTTCTGAGCCCAACCCAGCACTAAGAGTTGTGTAGGAACTAAGTACACTAAGAGTAGCACTAAGAGTTGTATAGTCCTTGTGTCCTAGACTGCCTGTCAAGTTTACCTAGAACTCCAGAGCGCTATGGCCCATGCAGGTAAGGCTTGCTGAGAAACTCAAGTTCCAACCACTGGGATGGGCAAATCTTTTGTGACTAGGGCTTATCCAAATTCTCCTTCCATGGGTGGATGCTGACTGAGCCCAGCATGGTTTTGCTCTCCACTGAGACAGGGCAGCACAGAGTTCAATGTAAATTCCCCCAGTCCCTGCACTCTCCCTCCTCCAAGAGCACATATTCTCTCTTCATGTCATGTGGCCACAGCCAGGGCAGAGCAGAGGGGTGGCCTCAGCAATTCAAGAATGTCTCTTCCACCATCTTCAATGCCTCTTTCAACAATATGACATTAAAACCACATACTGTGATTGCTCACCTGATACGTGGTTCTTGTGAGAAAGTACTTTTCTGTGTGCAGATAGTTGTTAAAATTTAGTGTTCTTGTGAATGAAATGAATGGTGTAGCCTTCTATTCTCCCATATTGCTCCACTTCCCTAAAATTTCAATAGGAGTTGCATTAAACCTGTAAATCAATTTATAGAGAATTGACATCTTTATGATGCTGAGTCATCCAACTCATGAACATAGTATGCCTCTCTCCATTTATTTACATTGATTTGTTTCAGGTCTTTGTGTTTTCAGCATACATATACTGTACACATTTTATTAAGTATATATCTCAGGAGTTCATTTTATTGGAGTGTATGTAAATACTTTAAATTAAGGTTTCCTCATTATCATTCTTAGTATCTAGAGATGTATCTGATTTCTGTGTGTTTATCTAGTATCCGAAGACCTTGCTGAAGTCACTTATTATTTTTAGAAGTTGTTTTGTAGATTTATTGAGATTTTCTAGGAAGCAATTATGTCATCTATTAATAGGACAGTTTTATTTCTCCCTTTCCAATCCATATATCTTTTATTTGTTTTTCTTGCCTTGTTGCAGTGGTCAGAATTTCAACTACTATGTTGAATGATTGATAAGAGCAGAATTCTTGCCTTGTTGTCAATCATAGGAAAAGGAATTCAGTCTTTCATCATCAATTATATCAGCTGTAGGATTTTGGAGATGCAGTTTGTCAAGTTCTAACTATTCCTATCCTTAACTTGTTGAAACTATCTTTTATTTTATTTAATCATGACTGGGTATTCAATTACATCAAACACCTTTATTAATTAGTATCATCATATTTTTCTTATTTTTGGTGTGTTGGTATTATTGCATTACACTAATTTTTTTTTCTTTCTTTCTTTTTTTTTTTTTTTTTTTTTTTTTTTTTGAGATGGAGTCTCACTCTGTCACCCAGGCTGGAGTGCAGTGGCATGATCTCAGCTCAGTGCAACCTCAGCCTCCCAGGTTCAAGCAATCTTGCCTCAGCCTCCCAAGTAGCTGGGATTACAGGTGTACACCACCATGCCTGTCTAATTTCTGTATTTTTAGTAGAGACAGGATTTCACCATGCTGGCCAAGCAGGTCTCGAACACCTGATTTCATGATCTACCTGCCTCAGCCTCCCAAAGTGCTGGGATTACAGGCATGAGCCACTGTGCCCAGTCTTCTAATTCATTTTCAAAATCTGAATGGACATTGTATACCAGGAATGAGTCTCACTTGGTCACATGATTTGAACATGGTTTGCTCATATTTAAATGTACACTTTTGTGTCTACATTTATGACAGATATGGTTATGCAGCTTTTTTTTTTCCTTTGTTTTGTACTTGTCTGGTTTTGGTAGTAGAATAATACTACCCTCACAAAATAAGTTGAAAGGTCTTCTTCTCTCTTTTATTTTCTGCAGGAGAAAGTGGAAAATTGATGTTAGTTCTTTTTCAATGTTTGATAACCATTGTGCAGTGAAACTATCTGTGCCAGAATATTTTTCTTCAAGTCTTTTAAATTATGAGTTCAACCTTTTAAACAGTTATAAGACTATTGAGAATACCCATTTAATCTAGGTAGAGTTTTGATAGTTTTTGATTTTCAAGGAATTGGTTCATTTATTATAAGCTATCAAATTTATGAGTATTACATTGTTCATTTCATTCTCTTATTATAATTTTTATGACTACATAATCTCTAGTGATATTTTCTGTTTCATTCTCAATATTGATGATTTGATCTTCTCTTGTGTTTCTGCATCTTGTTCGGGGTTTATTGAATGTGTTTCTTTTTTTTTTTTTTCCCCAAAAAAACCCTGCAACTTTTTGTATTATTGATTTCCTCCATTATTTTCCTAATTTTTAATTTTATTGGTTTCTCCTCTTCATTATTTTCTTTCTTCTACTTGCTTTCCTTTTTCTGTCTTAGTTGCTTGAGTTAGGAACTTTGAATATCATTTTGACACTTTATCTTATTTCCAATATAAGCATTTAGTTTTATATATTTCCCTCTCAGCACTACTTTAGATGCGTCACATACATTTGGTATGTCATATTTTCATTTTCAATTAATTCAAAGCATTTTTACTTCTCCTGAGACTTCCTCTGTTACCTAAGGATTGTGCAGAAGTGTGTTATTTAATTTCCATGGGTTTAGGTATTTTTCAGTCATCTTTCTGTTTTTGAATTCTAGTTAGATTTGATAAGATTTGAATGATAATTCTGAAAGACAATCCAGAACTCTCCAATCCCAAATGTTGATAATCCTGAAAGATCAGAATTTCTATCTAAAATCCTAAAAAAAAAAAATCACAATTTGGAAAGATTAAATTTCTAAATATTGAAATCCTGAAAGGTGAATTCTGGAGAAGAGATTAGTGCATTTTTGGTTGTCTTCAGGATAATTACAAGATGTTAATTGCGTCATGTTGAGCACTATTACCTTGTTATTGTCCTTATCTGCATTTGGTGGAAAATTCAGATGAGTGAATTGGTAATGTAATACGGCAGTGTCTAGAACATCAGTTAAAAAATGCATTGTTTGCCTGTGTTGGTATTCCTTCCAGCTGATGATGTTCCAGGAGCTTTTAACAAATTAAAGCCTAATTTGTCTGAAGAAGTCAGCGAAGTTACTGGCTGGTTGAAAAAACAATTACGTGCATGATAAGATAAGGAGACAAGCAAGAGTTTCTATTTGATTACCACTATAATTTCCACCAAATTTGTGGTTTGTATATCAGTGCATGCAGAATGGATTTCCATGTACCCCCAAAAACATAGAAGCATGGCACAGAAGATAGGAAAAATTAACAGGAAATGCTCATGTTGGTGTATATCAAATTAGAAGAATTTCAAAAACAGCAGTACATTCACAAAAAAATGTATGTGAATGTATTCTTCCAGGAGAGTCATGTTTCAAAAAAAATCACCTCTTCATCGTGGTGCAAGACTTCAAAATATAGTCAATGCTTGTGAAAGTTGGTCAGCACTTACAAATTATCTCTGCACAATTGCCCATCATCTATTTCTGTAATACAATTTTCATGTCAAAAGTCTTTCTTAGATTTTTTAGGTTTTCTCTTTTCTTCTGTTTAGTTTCTTACCCACTATTTTAAATAGTCAGCATTAGTTTTTATAATTTATTACACTGTGTATTTTATCTTTACATTATTTCTTATACTGGAGGTATAAATTGTGTGCAGACCTTTAGAGAGTTCTAATTCGTTTTAGGAACTATTCTTTTGCAAATTTGACTCCTTAAAAGTGCCTTATCACAACATTGACTTTGTGTGTAAGCATTGTATGTGCACATGAAAGTGTTAACACTTTCTCAATAAATGAAGAGATGTCTTTGTTGTACATTTACATTTGTGAAAGACAAAATTTCTGGATATGCCAACTCTTTGGGTGACTGCATATGCATTGCTAAACCACCCTGGTTTTTCAACCAATCTCAGTAAAATACTTAGGTTACTCATCACAGTATTTTAGATAACTGCAGTTATAAGGCTGAGTGTACACCATTACTAACCATAGTGATATATATTTTATGCATTTTCCTTTTTGGCTTGTTTCTTTATTAATTTGGTTCATCTGCTCATAACTGTTATGCCCGTGTGACTTCTGTTAGTATACTTGAGTGTTTATGCTTACAAAATTTACGTTATTATTGCCTATTTTGGTGTGTAACATGGCCTATAAAGTGTTATGTTTTGTTTTATATGATTCTCAAATAAATATCCTTTTAAAAATATAAATAATATCTTTAAAATTTGTTTGTATTTTTTTTTTTAGGCTACGTATTCAGGATTTTAGATTTTTGGGATTTTGGTCTTTTCAGATTGTAACATTTGGGATTATGGCATTCAGAATTGTGTCTTTCAGGATTATGATTGGCTTCTGATTACATAACGGTCAGATACATTTTGTATAATATCAATTTTTTAAGTTTTTGAGAATTTTTTTATGGTGCAAGATGTGGTCTACCTCAGTGAACGCTCCACAAGAGCTTGATAAAATGTATATTCTGCTGTTGTTGAGTGGATTGATCTAAATAGCTTAGTGATATACTGTTGGATGATTGTGTTGTTCAGATCTATGTCCTTGACAATTTTTTGTCCAGCAGTTCTAGCAGTTGCTGAGAGAAGTCTAAGTTCTCAACTACAATTTTAGATTTTTCTATTTTTCCTTTCAGCTCTATCAGATGTTGCACACATTTATGATTGTTATGTCTGCCTGATGACCAATCCTTTTTATCTGTTTTATCATTATATAATGTCCCTTTTTATTTCTAGTAATTTTCTTTTCTCTGAAAAAAACTACTACCAGATATTGTCAGATATTAATTCAACCACTTGTTTGTTTTTAATGATTCATGTCTCTTTGGCATATTTTCTTTCATCTCTTTACACTCAACCGACCTATGTCTTTGTTTTCAGGTGTGCTTCCCATAAATAGCATATAGTTAGTTTATGCTCTTTACACTCTGTCAGTATTTATCATTCCATTGCTCTATTTAGAACAATTTTATTTAAGGTAATTATATATATATTTTAGAATAAGTTTGTCTTTTTATTGTTTCCACCTTTGTTTTCTCTATTTCTAATTTCTCTCTTTCTCTTTTCTTGATTTCCTGAGGGTTATTTGTGGTTTTATCTGCCTCTGGTCTTTGATGATGGTGACGTACTGATGGGGTTTTGGTGTAGGTGTCCTCCCTGTTTGATAGTTTTCCTTCTAACAGTCAGGACCCTCAGCTGTAGGTCTGTTGGAGATTGCTTGAGGTCCACTCCAGAC
>NW_012101275.1:321355-333410 GCF_000951045.1 Mandrillus leucophaeus | reverse complement strand
GGCTGCAGCAGCTGACCAGCACCGATTGTCTGGCACTCCCTTGTGAGATGAACCCAGTACCTCAGTTGAAAATGCAAAAATCACCAGTCTTCTGTGTTGCTCGCGCTGGGAGTTGGAGACTGGAGCTGTTGGTATTCGGCCATCTTGCTCCGCCCCCCCAGCTTTGACTTTGGGTTATTTGAATAATTTTAAAATTCTATATTTGTTGATTTATAGTGTGATTTTAGTGTAATGATTTTGTATTTTTTGTAATGGTTACTGTACGTATTATTATATATCTTATCAGTCTACTGATATTAACCAGTATTAACAGTTTACCACTTCAAGTGAAGTGTAGAAGTCTTCCATAGAGCTTTATCATTTCCCTTTACCTTTCCCACTATTATCATTATCAGATAGTAGTATAATTTTTCTTTCAATCATCAGTTATGAGTTAAAAACTCATAAGGTGAAGGATAATCTTTTGTTTGTCTCATGTGCTCTTTCTGTGTTGTTTCTTCCTTCCTGATGCTTAGGAATCCTTTTTCAAAAATTATTTCCATTATGTTTACAGAACATCCTTTAGCTAATATTTAAGGGCAGGTCTTGTAGTGCCAAATTATTTTTGTTTTCCTTTGTATATCTTTATTTTTCTTTTGTTCCTGAAGTATAGCTTTGTCAAAGGTAGAATTCACAGTTTATAGTTTTTTTTTCTTTCATCACTTCAAAAATATGTCTTTTGTTTCTTGCCTTCATGACTTCAGATGAGAAATCTGCTGCTTTTAAAATTGCCCATTCCTGGTAGGTAACGCTTGGTTTCTCTCTGGCTGCTTTCAAGATTTTAGTTTTCTTTATCTTTAACTTTCAGAAGATTAATTATGGTGTATCTTGTCAGAGATTTATTTGAGCTTTTCCTGCTTGGGCTCCTCATCATCTTGCATCTGTAAGTTTCTTTCTCTAGTCAAATTTGGGAGGTTTTCAGCCACTATATTTTTGTAATGCTCTTTTGGACTCATTGTCTTTTTTTTTTTTTCTCTTTCTAGGACTCCAATGATAAAAATGGTGTACCTTTCATTATTGTTTCAAAGATCTCTTTGGTTCTTTTTATTCTTTTTCAGTCTATTTTCTCTGTGTTTTTAAGATTAGGTTCTTTCAATTTATATTTTCTCAAGTTCACTCCAATGCTTTGCCAAGTCCACCTCATTATTAAGCCAATTAAGCAAGCTTTTACTTCTTTTATTGTTTTTGTTTAGCTCTTTAATTTTCATTTCGTCCTGGAACATAAGTCTTTCATTTTATTTTTCCCTATATTTGTATTGAGATATTCTATATTGCCGTTGTCTGTGGGAAAGAGCGGCTGTGGGTGCAGCTTCAGCTGACTTAAACATTCCTGCCTGAAGAGAGCAGCAGATCTCCCAGCACAGTGCTTGAGCTCTGCTAAGGGTCAGACTGCCTCCTCAAGTGGGTCCTTGACCCCTGTACCTCCTGTTTGAGAGACACCTCCCAGGAGGGGTCAACAGACACCTCGTACAGGAGAGCTTTGGCTGGTATTTGGTGGGTGCCCCTCTGGGATGAACCTTCCAGAGGAAAGGGCAGGCAGCAATTTTTGCTGTGCTGCAGCCTCTGCTGGTGATACCCAGGCAAACAGGGTCTGGAGTGGACCTCCAGCAAACTCCAGCAGACTTGCAGCAGAGGGTCCTGACTGTTAGAAGGAAAAATAACAAACAGAAAGGAGTAGTATCAACATCAACAAAAAGTACATCCACACAAAAACTCCATCTGAAGGTCACCAACATTGAAGACCAAAGGTAGGCCGGGTGTGGTGGATTATGCCTGTAATCCCAGCACTTTGGGATGCCAAGGAAGGTGGATAATAAGGTCAGGAGATCGAGACCATCCTGGCAAACTTGGTGAAACTCTGTCTTTACTAAAAATACAAAAAATTAGCAGGGCATGGTGGCAGGTGCCTTTAGTCCCAGCTTCTTGGGAGGCTGAGGCAGGAGAATGGCATGAACCCAGGAGGTGGAGCTTGCAGTGAGCCGAGATCATGCCAATGCACTCCAGCCTGGGCAACAGAAAAGATTCTGTCAAAAAAAAAAAAACAAAAACAAAAACAAAAAGACCAAAGGTAGAGAGATCCACAAAGATGAAAGAAACCAATGCAAAAATGCTGAAAATTCCAAAAACCAGAATGCCTCTTCTCCTCCAAAGGGTCACAACTCCTTGCCAGCAAGGGAACAAAACTGGACAGAGATTGAGTTTGATGAATTGACAGAAGTAATCTTCAGAAGGTGGGTAATAACAAACTCCTCCAAGCTAAAGGAACATGTTCTAACCCAATGTAAGGAAGATAAGAACCTTGATAAAAAGGAGAGGAATTGCTAACTAGAATAACTAGTTTAGAAAAGAACATAAATGACCTGATGGAGCTGAAAAACACAGCACAAGAACTTCATGAAGCATACACAAGTATCAATAACCAAATCAATCAAACAGAAGAAAGGATATCAGAGATTGAAGATCAACTTAATGAAATAAAGCAAGAAGACAAGAATAGAGAAGAAAGAATGAAAAGGAACAAACAAAGCCTCCAAGAAATATGAGTCTATGTGAAAAGAACAAACCTACATTTGATTGGTATACCTGAAAGTGATGGGGAGAATGGAACCAAGTTGTAAAACACTCTTCAGTATATTATCCAGGAAAACTTCCACAACATAGCAAGACAGGCCAACATTCAAATTCGGGAATTACAGAGAACACCACAAAGGTACTCCTCAAGAAGAGTAACCCCAAGACACATTGTTATCAGATTCACCAAGGTTGAAATGAAGGAAAAAAATGTTAAGGGCAACCAGAGAGAAAGATCGGGTTACCCACAAAGGGAAGCCCATCAGACTAACAGTGGATCTCTATGCAGAAAACCTACAAGCCAGAAGAAAGTAGGGGCCAATATGCAACATTCTTAAATAAAAGAATTTTCATCCCAGAATTTCATATCCAACCAAACTAAGCTTCATAAATCAAGGAGAAATAAAATCCTTTACCAACAAGCACATGCCAAGAGATTTTGTCACTGCCAGGCCTGCCTTCCTGAAAGAAGCACTACATAAGGAAAGGAAAAACAAGTACCAGCCACTGCAGAAACATTCCAAATAGTAAAGACCATGAGCACTATGAAGAAACTGTATCAACTAATGGGCAAAATAACCAGCTAGCATTATAATGACAGGATCCAATTCACACATAACAATATTAACCTTAAGTGTAAACTGGCTAAATGCCCCCAATTAAAAGACATAGACTGGTATATTGGGTAAAGAGTCAAGACCCATCAGTATACTGTATTCAGGAGACACATCTGGTGTACAAAGACACACATAGGCTCAAAATAATGGAATAGTGGAATATTTACCAAGCAAATGAAAAGTGAAAACAAAGCAGGAGTTGCAATCCTAGTCTCTGATAAAAACAGACTTTAAGCTAACAAAGATCAAAAAAGAAAAAGAAGGGCATTACATGGTGGTAAAAGGATCAATGCAACAAGAAGAGCTAACTGTCCTAAATATATATGCACCCAATACAGGAGCACCCAGATTCATAAAACAAGTTCTTAGAGACCTATAAAGAGACTTAGACTCCCACACAATAGTGGGAGAATTAAACACCCCACTGTCAATATCAGACAAATCAATGAGACAGAAAATTAACAAGGATATTCAAGTTGAACTCAGCTATGGACCAAGCGGACCTAATAGACATCTACAGAGGTCTCCACCCAAAATCAACAGAATGTACATTCTTCTCAGCACCACATCACACTTATTCTAAAATTGAGTACATAATTGGAAGTAAAACACTCCTAAGCAAATGCAAAAAATGGAAATCATAACAAACAGTCTTTCTGACCACAGTGCAATGTAATTAGAACTCGGGATTAAGAAACTCACTGAAAACCTCACAACTACATGGAAACTGAACCACCCGCTCCTGAATGACTACTGGGTAAACAATGAAATTAAGGCAGAAATAAATAAGTTCTTTGAAACCAATGAGAACAAAGACACAACATACCAGGATCTCTGGGACACAGGTAAAGCAGTGTTTAGAGGGAAATTTATAGCACTAAATGCCCATAGGGGAACATGGAAAAGATGTTGAAGCATTCTTTTATGATGGATACTTTACAATCTTGTCAGATAATTTCAACATCTAAGTCATTTTTGTGTTGGCATTAGGTGTATTTTCTCATTTAAGTTGTGATTTTCTTGGTTGTGTTGTGTTATTAAAATGGGAGGAATTTTCCCTTATCCCCCTTGCAGAGCTTACAGCGGGGGTGTGACTAGCTTCTTTGGTGCCTCTCTGCTCAAACCCATAGGGGAAGCATGCAGATGGACAGGTTGTGGGGAGCACGGGCTCTGACTTCTCAGCAGTGTCTAGGGTTGAGTTTTTACAGCTCTCAAAGCCCCAGTGTGCTTTTTCAGCTTAGCCAGCTGCAGGCAGCTTGGGTTAATCAGTTCAATTAAACTCTCTGCTTTATTATAAGGACAGGGGGCTTTCTGTATTCTGGGGTTCTTGCCCTAGTGTACTGGAAAAGCTGGATCACACGTGGGCTTGGAAAAGGAGTGTAAGGTTTTATTGAGTGGTGGAAGTAGCTCTCAGCAGATGGATGGGGAGCCAGAAGGGGGATGGAGTGAGAAGGTGGTTTTCCCCTGGAGTCAGCCTGCTCAACATCCAGGCTCTCCTCCCACCACCCTTGGCTGGATTTCCATTGACTACCACGTTGTTCTGCCATCAATGGCCTGCTGGGGTCTTTCTGTGTGTTCTTCTGCAGGTGTGTTCCTCTCAACGTCCGGGCACTTGTGTGTGTGCCTGCTAGGGTCTCCGGGTTTTTATAGGCACAGGATGGTGAGTGTGGTGGGCCAGAGTGGTCTTGGAAAATGCAACATTTGGGCACAAAAACAGGAGTGCCTGTCCTCACTTAGGTCCATGTGCACAAGCTCAAGAGTGGAGCTTTCACCAGGGTCTCTGCCCTTCTCTACCCAGCACATCCCTGCCTGCTCCCGTATCATTATGTCAGGTGATTTTTGTATCATATTGTAGACATTTTTGACTATTATTTTAGGGTTCTCTTGGTCCTATTTAAATCTTTTGTTTTAACAGACAGTCATCCTGTTTAAATTTAGCACACAGGTCCTGGCCTAATTTTGTGTATGTGGTTTTAAGGACAGCTTAATTTTTTGAGTTTTTGCAGTGCTATTTTGGTACCGCTTAGCCTTGGTTTGGCCCCCACTGATACTGCCCAATGTGACAGAATGTGTTTTCCCAAGCAAAGTCATTTGGTGTCTCTCTTTGGAGGAAGAAAGTCTCTGAAACAGGAAGTTTCAGGAACAAAAAGGCTGCTGGGCCCTTGTTTTGTAAGAAATTCCTGCCTGTGGATCTTGGATAGTATTTTCCAGGCTGAGTGTTTGTTATGGCAGTGTCCCTCTTGTTAGTTCTTCTTGGCTGCCCTGGTAAAGGCTATGGCAAAACTAAGCTTCCTGAACTGACTGTGCTTATGACAGGGTGGGGGTGAGGGGCTTGCCAGTTTCCACCCCTTATCCCATCCTCAGGAGGTTTGGATATGCAATCTCGGATAATGACCATTGGGGTATAATCCCTGAAGTCCTTCCGTGATTCTATGAAAAATTAGTGAGGAGAATCCTAGCCTCAAAGAGAAGTTCTAAGGGGTTGAAAGACGGCTTTGAATGGATCCCCTTTTTCTCTGTTTCTCTGTGCTTAGAAGCAAACAGGAGAAATGCATAGACTCACATATGGTGAAAGCTGTTACTTTGTGATCCGTAGTGCAGACTGAGGAGGAGCCTACACAGATCACAAGACATAATATTTATACTGCCTTAAGGACTGGTATGAGGTTAAATTGAAATCAAAGGATACGAAAATGCTCTGTAAATGATCACAGCTGAAGAAGTAGCAACTTGTAAAACAGGAATATTAAATTCTGCATCACAGAGTGATGATAAGGATGAAGTTGAGTCACTGAAAATTAGTTGGTAGGAATTGAATCATGTAGACAGTGTGACTAGGGTGTTGGCATATATCACATAATAGTGAGTGAGTCTAGTTGTCTACCATACATATACACCCCGATTAGTAGTGTCCTCAGATTTGGGGATTTTTTAGTCTCTGGACATATTACCTTGGAATGCTGAATGGATACTTTATGGTCACAAGTTTGCCCACTGAATATGGAATCAAAACTAGGAAAATTAGATAAATTTATGGAAAGTTTCTGAAGAAGCTGAGGACATAATTAGAATAGTTTTAAAAATTAAATTATATTATATGACATTCTTGGGCCTGTGAATCCTTTCTCCATTCGGTGCACATATCACAGTCTATGTCTCTTCTTTGTTTCTGTAGCAGATAATGTCCTCCTTGCACAGACACTCCCCATCTCAAATTCTATGCCCCTTTCTGATGGAGACATTCTCAGGTATATACACACATTCAGTTATTCTATTACCCTTTAAAGCAGGATATTTAAATAGCAGTACATGATGAAACTGTGTGCACAATTTTTGTGAATCCACATTTTTCCAAGGAAGTTAGGACCATAGCTTTTGCCCAACTCTCAAAAGTGTTTGTGATTGAGAAGGATTAAGAACAAATTTTTATTTTCAAAATGAGATCATATTTTTATTTTTCAAAAGTTAGCAGTATCTCACTCTCACACAGCTAATATATGTTGACTTTAGATATAATGAAAGGGCTTTACTAGAAGATATCTAACTTGGGTCTGGAAACACTCTTTACTAACCTCCCCACTCTTCTGCCCTGCAATCGGTCACTTCCTGCTTCTTGACGTGCAGTTAATCACTTCCTCTTCCCTGAGCACACTTTTCTTTGGCTTACAGGACACCAGGTATTCTCGATCTTGCTCCTGCTTCCCTTCGCCATTCACTGTTTCTCTTGCTGGTTCCTTCTAGTTGCCACAACCACTAAATGGTAAAGTGCCCCAGGACTCAGTTATTACACCTTGTTCTATTTGTCTATGTTCCTTTCACCAAAGAACCACCAGTTTTAAGATGACAATCTCACTTCCTTCAACTCAGAGTTTTCTGAGAGTTTCTCACCAATTCCTAAGATCATACAGCTAGGACATGAAGCTTCTGAGGTTTAAGTCCTAATGTCGTCGGGTTAAATTAAGTTCAGGAACCATTCTTGGGCAAAAGCCCAGGTCACTTTCACAAACACTGTTCCATAATGATACAGGGGCATTTTGCCAGTTCCTGGCTCAGCCTCACCCCTTCTGATCTGGGGCTAGGCCTGGGCAGCCCTAGGTTTCCCAGAATGCTTATGAGACTTCTATCTTTCTCAAACTGATTTGCTTTCATCACTTTGAGTTATGGATCCCAGGATTTTCAATAGCATTTTTAAGTTTATCTCTCCTGCCCCCAGAATCATATAAAATATTTGTGTGCTTACTGAAATTTCAGATACCTTCCAAAAATTTCTCTGGAGTTAACCAATATCAGATGCTCCTATTTTAAGTTGTTTTCCTATGAGTCCAGCTCTTTTTCAGATTTGTAGAATGTCAGAGCCAGAAGGATCCTGAGCCAAAGAAACCATTATACAGGCAAAGATGGGAAGAGATTTTTCCAGGGTTATGGAGTGAGTTAGTGGCAGACCAAATAAGAAACCAAAATCCTTAACTCCCAGTCAAATGCTTATACCCAGTTAAATGTTTCTTAATAGATGAGTGGTACAACCCCTTACCAACTTTCCCTGTATCCCCATCCCCTCCCAATTCCCCAGGATTCTGTGACTATATCCCTTACCAACTGTCCCTCTATCCTGTGCCCTCTCCCAGGATCCTGTGACTTCTGACAATTGTTGGTTTTAGGAGGGGTATGTGAAGGGCAAAAGGATAGATAATTAGTACACAAGATATATGTCGAGGTAGGAGCCACACTCTTGCCAGTGGGCTTCTTCAGGTTGCCAGACCCTTTCTTGTCTCCCGGATGTCCCTGGGACAGATTAACCTCATTGTGACCAGGCTTAGCTCAGTAGGGCATCAGGTTGGCAACTAAGAGTAGGGGGAATGCATTCTCTCTACCTATCTGTGTGTGAAAACCCTTGAGGGCCAATAAGTGAGCAAGGGACTGAATAATACTTCACAACTATTGGCAAAGAAATCCCCATATATTAAATATCTGCTATGTGCCAGACTATGTGAGAGTTGTTTTAAACATATTTAGCTCATTTATTTCCACCTACACCCTAAAATTTAAGTACTCTTAGTATCCCAATTAGGAAATTGAGCTCCTAATTAATGACCTGACTTGCTGAAGGTTATACAGCCAGTAAATGCCAATATTGGGACTAAAAGTCAAAGGATTGACTGCAGAGAGCATGCACTTTCCAATAATAAGAACAATCACTGATTAAATTTTGTACTATGTGCCAGGCGCTATGCCAGGCTTTTGGATGTAGTATTAAAATAATTACAATAAATCTATGCATTAGATATCATTACTCCTATTTTAAAGGGAAGAAAGTGAAGGCTCGGAAAGCAAATTATATAGCCATCAAGTAGTTGGGTCAGAATTTCAAGCCACATGTGTCTGATTTTAAAGCCTACATCCTCCACCATACTGCCTCTTTCAGAGATTTGGGAGAATGGTACAGAGAGGATGAATGAGGCTTTCAAAGGAGTGGGTCCTCTTAAAGGCTTTAGGAACAGCTTACAGACCTTACCTACTCAATGTATGATATTATATTACTAGGAGGCAATAACAAATTCAAGGTATGAAATTAGGTGGTCGTGATGTTTGAACCTCAGAGGACTGATCAGTCCTTCATGCCTACCCCACTTTCTAGAAATATTTGGGTACAATGAAATTGAGACAGACTGGTAAACTGAAGGGCCTCTTGCTGGGGTCAAACTAACCTGGACTCTCTTAGGGAACTGAAGATCATTTCCTCCCCTAGAGAGGTTTGCTCCATTGTGCTTCCAGGGGATGCTGCCCTGGAGTGAATTGTTACGAATAAGGACACATGTTGCTGGTTTTCTACTGCTCCTATTAAACTGGTTCTTTTCCATCTGTAAAGCATTATCTATTGTCTTTTCCATCTGTAAAGCATTATCTATTGTCCCAGCTTGCATAGGATCAGTTCAAATCAGACTGATATCAGTTGTGGCCTACCTCTCTTGAACTTAACCTGTGGAAGAGAGAGCTGAGGCCTTGCTTCTAGCTTAAAAATTTCCGTATTTCTGGTAAATCTACCACTTTCAAATTCTGTAGTAACTTCTGTGTTTCAGTATAATTCTCTATACAATTATGAATGATGAGTGCATGATCTTGTTATTAGCTTGGGGGCTTTGAATTTGCACTTATGTGCCACAGTAACTTTGCCTAGTGCCCAGCTCCAAATCATACTTAGGAGGTGCTACGTAAATTAATAAAATCAACTTCATGAAGTAGTTCCATGTCTTTTGTCTAGTGGGCAAGGGGAGGCAAAGAAGCAGCTCAGGGCTTGACAAAATCCCTAAAGTCAGTTCATCCAATTCCTACCTTACTTCTTCTAATCATCTCTACTCAACCAGTCTTTCAAGTTCGGCTTGCACACTTCTAGTTACGGGAGCTTATGAGTAGGCAACTCACTTAAAAATGTTCTTGTGCTGAGTGAACTCCGTTTCTTTTTGGCTTCTACCTATGGGTAGTAGCTGTATTCCCTGGGTTCACATATACCCTGTCTTCTCCTCCATCTACCCTGTTGCAAAGCCCAAGCTCCAGTTCTTTCAGTGACTCTACTTGGAACCTGGGCCATTGCCTCTTCTCTGTACCCACACCAGTTTTTCCATGTTACTTGAAAAATGAGGACAAATCTGAAAACCTACTGGGCAGTAAAGAATGGAGAAGAATGTCACCTTCTCTGTTCTGATAAATAATAGCTCTATTAATACTACAGTGAAACTAGTTTATTTGTTTGCTTGTTTGTTTTGGAAGCCACTTAACTTCTTGATCAGAGATTTCCAAACTATGGCCTATGCACCAAATGTTACCAACTGCTTGTTTTTGCAAATAAGGTTATGTTGGAACACAGTCATGCTGATTTATTTACATATTGTCTGTAACTTCCTTCATATTAAAAAGGCAGAATTGAGTAGTTGCTACAGAGACTATAAGCCTCACAAAATCTAAAATATTTACTATTTGATGCCTTAGAAAAGTTTGCAGATCCTTATTCTTAATTTATATTGAGCTTATTGGTAAAAACTCTTACTCATACCATGCTTACTAGTAAAAACAAAAATGAAATTCCAAACTGAGACTCAGAGATGAAATGACTTGCTCAAATTCACACAGCATTGGTATGGCCAGAGATAGAGTTTTTAACACATTTCTGATTGGTTCACAATCCATTGTTCCTTCACCACGTGTTTTCCTCAGTGTTCACTGCAGTCACTTCAAGCTGGGACATTCTATGGTGCTGGGGCTCCATGGTTTCTTGCCATTCTATTTGGGTTTGTACTATCAGCCAGTGCCTGCCCAGGTCAATTCCATCTGGTTAAGGTCAGCTCAGCTCAGCTGCCCCCTTGATTCTTCCCTGTTCACCTTGCCCATGGTTGCTGGAGTCTCAGTTTCCTTGGCCAGTAATCAGGATAGGGCCCTCTAGATAATAAACCATTCAGGAGCCTTTGTCTATACTAGTAGGAAAAGCAGGCTGGTTGAGCCTCAGAGAGCACTAGGGCAAGAAGAGAGCCCCACCAAAATGGTGCCATGTTCAGTTACTATCCCTCATGTCCTTAAATCTGTCAATCTTTCTATGGCTATATATATATTCTCACTCTCTCTCATATATATATATTTATATGAGATATATATATTTATATGAAAGATATATATTTCATATATATGAGATGAAATGTCTATATATTATATATAATATCGCTATATATCACATTCATATCTATATATATCACATATATATCTCACATATATCACAAAAATAAATGTCCATTCCTCATATATGAGAGGGAAAAAAAGAGAGAGAGAGAGAGAGAGAGGAAATAGACATGATCAGGAAGAAAAAAACTTCCTTTGATTTATCTATTTCCTTATTAATTAACTCTGCTTTTTGTAGCTGAGGGCTCATTTAGAACTTTACAACTTTTACTGGCCTCCAGAAAGGCTAGGCACAGCTGACTAGACATTTCTGCCCATTCTCTGAGAGGACCTGGCTGGGCTTTAAAAAGGGGACCCAGCTATAGCCAGTCCTACTTGAGGACACACAGTCAAGTGGAAGGGTCAGGATTAAAGCAGCCAGTGTAGGCCGCTATGAGGCTGTTCCTGAGTCCTGAAACCCTCTCTTCAACCTCATGTTCATCCACAATGGATCTCAACAGTGAAAGGCAAGGATGAGCAGGAAGACTAGGCACAGGATATTATAGGTGAACATGTACTATCTGAACTTTAATCCAAAGAATAACAGAAATCGAGGGGCCTTTAAGGAACATCTTATTCAACCATCTAATTTTACAAATTGGGAACTCATGCTCAGAGAAGGGAAATGATCCACCTAAGGTCACATGTCATATCAATTCACATGCATAGAGATACTGTACTCTTCAAGCTGAACAAACTTTTTTATGTAATTTGTCTAAATTTTCATTTTACAGGTGGGGAAACTTATGCACAATCTCCAGTACAGAAATATGCATGATTCATTTATGTATCCTCATACCTAATCCAGTACCTTGCATAGAGCAAGCATTAACCAAGTGTTTATTGAAATAAAGAAGCATCAAATCATAACAAAGGATCTTTGGCACTGTCTTGTTTTCCTGTTTCCCATTTTATGTGTGAGTAAATCAAAGCTCTAAGCGAGAAATTGTGTACCCTATATCCAGGAAAGATCAGAACTGAGACTAAAATTCAGTCATCCTAAGGTTAAGCAGTCTGTCCAAAGTCCCACAGCTAATATATGGCATTTCAAAATGAGTTCATATTTTTGCTGAAATTTTGCCCACTTTCCTCCCTCCCTCCTATTCTCCCACCCCTCTCCTCCC
>NW_012101275.1:318653-321186 GCF_000951045.1 Mandrillus leucophaeus | reverse complement strand
TCCTTCCTTCCTTCCTTCCTTCTCTCCCTTCTTCCTTCCCATTTCCTACATTATTTCTTACCTTATTTCCTTTTTTCTTCCTTCCTTTCTTTCTTCTTTCCTTCCTCAAGCATGTTCTGAGCAACTCTCATAAATGGGGGAATACAGTAATGCATAAGAGCCAGTTCTTGAAAGCAAGAGGCTTAAATCCTTTGGAAAATATAGATATGTAAACAGATATTTACAAAATGTATTCCCATAAAGATTTGAAGGTAGGAGTGCCTAAATCAGAATTTTATGAGCAGTGGAAGATTTTTCAGGATTGACATTTGAGTTGGCACTAGTGAGACAGTAGGAGTTTACTAGAAATGCAAGGTGGGAAAGGATATTTTAGGTAGAAAGCATAGCATGTGCAACGCCGTGGCATGCTTGGAGAAGGTTGCATAGTCAAGTATGACTGGGACATACCATAGTCAAATGTGGGGAAAGCTTTTAAGGGATAGAAAAATGAGAGAGCCAAATTATTATGGACCTTTAGTAACAGACTAACAAACATAAAATTTTTCCTGAAGGTCAACAGAAGGTCTTTTAAAATAGGGGATTGATGTAGTCAGTTTTGTGATATACACCAATCGTTATGCAGGAGTATAGGCATCTCTTACCTCTGTCACCAGATACCCTTGACCCCACTTTATGTAATCTGCCACAGTGACAGATCCTTAGGGTACTCTGAGCTTAGTAGGCATTGAGTCCAAGGTTCTCACTCCACTTTTAAAGACCTCATTCTCCACCCAGAAATTAATCTCTTCTATGCTCTCCTCCTCTGATTGTTTCTTCCACTCTTCTCAGACTCAAAGGCTTGGTGTAGTGAAACATGGTAAACAGAATATGCACTGGAAAAAAAAGAGAAGACCCAGTTTCTAGTGCTATTTAAGTCATTACAAATGTGGCCATGGAGGCTCAAAGGCAAAGAATAACCTTGCAGAGGGCAAAGTCAGGGGTGATTAAAAAATAGTGGACAAAATAGTTTCTTTCAAAGAGGAGAAACTGTGTCTAACCAAGGAAGTAATACCACTTCCAGAAGAGTTTTTACAGTTCCTGCCCAGCAAGATTCACCTATCATTATGGACCAATGACTGTCATACATTCGTATGCTTTCTTTTCATGAAAAAAAATTTTACTGTGGTTATTCTGTTCCTATTTCCCTATTGTCTTTAGCAGGTAGGTAAAGGACAGATTACTTATTATTTAGTTTATAGATCACTGAGTCATTGAGAGTCATATCTGGAGTTGATACGGATGACTACAAGTTATTAGAGATCCTGGACTTTGATATGAATGCAGTAGCTGGATGGAGCTTTGGGTTATCCTTCTTGGAGAGGAGATAAATATGTTCCATGTGAGTGAAGAAGTGTATAGGAGTGCACTGAGAGAGAGGACTATGGCAGAATATATTGATTGTCCAACAGTCTTCATTTCCCCCTTCATCCTTTAAGGAAAGAAACTCTAAATTTTAGATGGGCACATGGCCACACACTGAGAGACTACATTTCCTAGTTTGTCCGTGAAACTATTATCTCTATTTTGTAGAAGAGAACAAGTGTTTTAACAAAAGCAATTTAGGTATTAAGTGGCTGATGTAGGATTCAAGTGAATATTTACTTGATTGCTTCCTTTATTCTTATCAGTTTATATTCACAAATGTAAGCTAATTTTAGGTACTTTGGGGATGGGATAGGTAGAGTTAATCAAAGACTAAAGGTGACCTCCCATTTGTGATAATGTTAATATTCCTTCCAAGTCCAAATTGCTTACCTGCTTTCCTTTCATTCCCAATGGCAATTCTCAGTTACATGCTCTGAGTCCCAGAATATAAGGGCCCTTAAATCTCATTTAATTTTTTCCTGCTTAGACGAAAGCTCTGTGGCTGAGAGATGGAGAATGACTTTCCCAAGGTCATAAGGCAGTTTTGGTAGAGGTCCCAAGGCAACTTTGGTAGACCCAGGACCATAGTAAGGTCTGACTCCCTAGCTTCTTCCTCTTTCCTCTCCAGTTCAGTTGTCACTCTTAACAATCATTAGAACTGAAAGGGCCTTCAAACCATTGAGTTAAGCGTTTTCAAAACTTTGTTACATAGACCTGGTAGGTGTCATACAAAACAAAAAATTTCTTTGCTCTGATAAGTTTTTGAAATTCTAGGTTAAACAAGTATCTAGCCAAGATTAAAGAGGTTTTCTTCTAGATTCTGCTATGTTGTTTTAGGCATGTTGCTTAAACTCTCTGTGCTCCCTCAATTCTAAAATAAGGTTACCTTGCTTAGTTGTTGGTAAGATTAAATGTGTTAATATTTGAAAATTTCTTATTATATTCAAAATATATGTGGGTATAATGGTTAAATAAATTGCAGTATTTTCTTTTTTTTTTAAATTTATTTATTATTATTATACTTTAAGTTGTAGGGTACATGTGCATAACGTGCAGGTTTGTTACATATGTATACTTGTGCCATGTTGGTGTGCTGCACCCATCAACTCGTCATTTACATCAGGTATAA